>NC_057799.1:507427886-507445639 GCF_018294505.1 Triticum aestivum
ATGGAGATGTTTAGTGAAGTAGAATGGAAAAAATCAAATGCAACTACACAAGAACTTGTCCGTAACTGTCGTTCGGAATCAGTTTTGCGCAGTGTTAACTGAAACAGGGATATCTGACTCATCCGGAGTCCGTTTTGGCTCCACAAGTAGTCAAATCGTTTGTGACACCCAGAAGCTTCAAAGGATTCTTTGATACGGAACTTTTGGTGAACTTTTCTTAAGAAGTTCATTCAGAAACTTGTATAGAAACTTTCTTAATGAGCACTCGACAAACGCATTTCGAGAACATACACAAAGTCCCAGCTATGGACCTAGTGCATCATCATAACCGAGGTCTCTTGCATTTCCCTACAAGTAATTGGATCTCATATGGAGATGTTTAGTCAAGTAGAATGGAAAAAATCGAATGCAACTACACAAGAACTAGTCTGTAACTGTCGTTCGGAATCAGTTTTGCGCAGTGTTAACTAAAACATGGATATCTGACTCATACAGAGTCCGTTTTGGCACCACAAGTAGTCAAAACATTTGTGACGACCAGATGCTTCAAAGGATTCTTTCATAGGGAACTTTTGGAGAACTTTTCTTGAGGAGTTAGTTCAGAAACTTGTATAGAAACTTTCTTAATGAGCACTCGACAAACGCATTTCGAGAACATACACAAAGTCCCAGCTATGGACCTAGTGCATCATCATAATCGAGGTCTCGTGCATTTCCCTAAAAGTAATTGAATCTCATATGGAGATGTTTAGTGAAGTAGAATGGAAAAAATCGAATGCAACTACACAAGAACTAATCTGTAACTGTCGTTCGGAATCTGTTTTGCGCGGTGTTAACTGAAACATTGATATCTGACTCATACGGAGACCGATTTGGCTCCACAAGTAGTCAAAACATTTGTGACGACCAGATGCTTCAAAGGATTCTTTCATATGGAACTTTTGGAGAACTTTTTTTAAGGAGTTCGTTCAGAAACTTGTATAGAAACTTTCTTAATGAGGACTCGACAAACGCATTTCGAGAACATACACAAAGGCCCAGCTATGGACCTAGTGCATCATCATAACCGAGGTCTCTTGCATTTCCCTACAAGTAATTGGATCTCATATGAAGATGTCTAGTGAAGTAGAATGGAAAAAATCGAATGCAACTACACAAGAACTAGTTTGTAACTGTCGTCCAGAATCAGTTTTCCGCAGTGTTAACTGAAACATGGATATCTGACTCATACAGAGTCCGTTTTGGCTCCACAAGTAGTCAAAATGTTTGTGACGACCAGATGCTTCAAAGGATTCTTTCATAGGGAGCTTTTTGAGAACTTTTCTTAAGGAGTTCGTTCAGAAACTTGTATAGAAACTTCCTTAATGAGCACTCGACAAACGCATTTCGAGAACATACACAACCTCCCAGCTATGGACCTAGTGCATCATCATAATCGAGGTCTCGTGCATTTCCCTAAAAGTAATTGAATCTCATATGGAGATGTTTAGTGAAGTAGAATGGAAAAAATCGAATGCAACTACACAAGAACTAGTCTGTAACTGTCGTTCGGAATCTGTTTTGCGCGGTGTTAACTGAATCATTGATATCTGACTCATACGGAGTCCGATTTGGCTCCACAAGTAGTCAAAACATTTGTGACGACCAGATGCTTCAAATGATTCTTTCATATGGAACTTTTGGAGAACTTTTTTTAAGGAGTTCGTTCAGAAACTTGTATAGAATCTTTCTTAATGAGGACTCGACAAACGCATTTCGAGAACATACACAAAGTCCCAGCTATGGACCTAGTGCATCATCATAACCGAGGTCTCTTGCATTTCCCTACAAGTAATTGGATCTCATATGAAGATGTCTAGTGAAGTAGAATGGAAAAAATCGAATGCAACTACACAAGAACTAGTTTGTAACTGTCGTCCAGAATCAGTTTTCCGCAGTGTTAACTGAAACATGGATATCTGACTCATACAGAGTCCGTTTTGGCTCAACAAGTAGTCAAAATGTTTGTGACGACCAGATGCTTCAAAGGATTCTTTCATAGGGAGCTTTTTGAGAACTTTTCTTAAGGAGTTCGTTCAGAAACTTGTATAGAAACTTCCTTAATGAGCACTCGACAAACGCGTTTCGAGAACATACACAAAGTCCCAGCTATGGACCTAGTGCATCATCATAACCAAGGTCTCTTGCATTTCCCTAAAAGTAATTGGATCTCATATGGAGATGTTTAGTGAAGTAGAATGGAAAAAATCGAATGCAACTACACAAGAATTAGTTTGTAACTGTCGTTCGGAATCAGTTTTGCGCAGTGTTAACTGAAACAGGGATATCTCACTCATACGGAGTCTGTTTTGGCTCCACAAGTAGTCAAAACGTTTGTGACGACCAGATGCTTCAAATGATTCTTTCATAGGGAGCTTTTGGAGAACTTTTCTTAAGGAGTTCGTTCAGAAACTTGTATAGAAACTTTCTTAATGAGCACTCGACAAACGCATTTCGAGAACATACACAAAGTCCCAGCTATGGACCTAGTGCATCTTCATAACCGAGGTCTCTGGCATTTCCCTACAAGTAACCGGGTCTCATCTTGAGATGTTTAGTGAAGTATAAAGGAAAAAATCGAATGCAACTACACAAGAACTAGTCTGTAACTGTCGTTCGGAATCAGTTTTGCGCAATGTTAACTGAAACATGGATATCTGACTTATACGGAGTCCGTTTTGGCTCCACAAGTTGTCAAAACGTTTGTGATGACCAGATGCTTCAAAGGATTCTTTCATATGGAACTTTTGGAGAACTTTTATTAAGAAGTTCGTTCAGAAACTTGTATAGAAACTTTCTTAATAAGCACTCGACAAACGCATTTCGAGAACATACACAAAGTCCCAGGTATGGACCTAGTGCATCATCATACCCGAGGTCTCTTGCATTTCCCTAAAAGTAATTGGATCTCATATGGACATGTTTAGTGAAGTAGAATGGAAAAAATCGAATGCAACTACACAAGAACTAGTATGTAACTGTCGTTCGGAATCAATTTGGCGCAGTGTTAACTGAAACATGGATATCTGACTCATACGGAGTCTATTTTGGCTCCACAAGTAGTCAAAACATTTGCGACGACCAGATGCTTCAAAGGATTATTTCATAAGGAGCTTTTGGAGAACATTTCTTAAGAAGTTCGTTCAGAAACTTGTATAGAAACTTTCTTAATAAGCACTCGACCAACGCATTTCGAGAACATACACAAAGTCCCAGCTATGGACCTAGTGCATCATCATAACCGAGGTCTCTGGCATTTCCCTATAAGTAACTGGGTCTCATATTGAGATGTTTAGTGAAGTAGAAAGGAAAAAATCGAATGCAACTACACAAGAACTAGTCTGTAACTGTCGTTCGGAATCAGTTTTGCGCAGTGTTAACTGAAACATGGATATCTGACTCATACGGAGTCCGTTTTGGCTCCACAAGTTGTCAAAACGTTTGTGACGACCAGATTCTTCAAAGGATTCTTTCATATGGAACTTTTGGAGAACTTTTATTAAGGAGTTCGTTCAGAAACTTGTATAGAAACTTTCTTAATAAGCACTCGACAAACGCATTTCGAGAACATACACAAAGTCCCAGCTATGGACCTAGTGCATCATCATACCCGAGGTCTCTTGCATTTCCCTACAAGTAATTCGATCTCGTATGGAGATGTTTAGTGAAGTACAATGGAAAAAATCAAATGCAACTACACAAGAACTAGTCTGTAACTCTCGTTCGGAATCAGTTTTGCACAGTGTTAACTGAAACAGGGATATCTGACTCATACGGAGTCCGTTTTGGCTCCACAAGTAGTCAAAACGTTTGTGACGACCAGATGCTTCAAAGGTTTCTTTCATGGGGAACTTTTGGAGAACTTTTCTTAAGGAGTTCGTTCAGAACTTGTATAGAAACTTTCTTAATGAGCACTCGACAAACGCATTTCGAGAACATACACAAAGTCCCAGCTATGGACCTGGTGCATCATCATAACCAAGGTCTCTTGAATTTCCCTACAATTAATTGGATCTCATATGGAGATGTTTAGTAAAGTAGACTGGAAAAAATCGAATGCAACTACACAAGAACTAGTGCGTACTGTCGTTCGGAATCAGTTTTGCGCAGTTTTAACTAAAACATGGATATCTGACTCATACGAAGTCCGTTTTGGCTCCACAAGTACTCAAAACATTTGTGACGACCAGATGCTTCAAAGGATTCTTTCATGGGGAACTTTTGGAGAACTTTTCTTAAGGAGTTCGTTCAGAACCTGTATAGAAACTTTCTTAATGAGCACTCGACAAACGCATTTCGAGAACATACACAAAGTCCCAGCTATGGACCTAGTGCATCATCATAACCGAGGTCTCTTGCATTTCCCTACAATTAATTGAATCTCATATGGAGATGTTTAGTGAAGTAGAATAAAAATATCGAATGGAACTACACAAGAACTAGTCTGTAACTGTCGTTCGGAATCAGTTTTGCGCACTGTTAATTGAAACTTGGATATCTGACTCATACGGAGTCCGTTTTGGCTCCACAAGTAGTCAAAACGTTTGTGACGACCAGATGCTTCAAAAGATTCTTTCATATGGAACTTTTGGAGAACTTTTTTTAAGGAGTTCGTTCAGAAACTTGTATAGAAACTTTCTTAATGAGGACTCGACAAACGCATTTCGAGAACATACACAAAGTCCCAGCTATGGACCTAGTGCATCATCATAACCGAGGTCTCTTGAATTTCCCTACAAGTAATTGGATCTCATATGGAGATATTTAGAGAAGTAGAATTTAAAAAATTGAATGCAACTACACAAGAACTAGTCTCTAACTATCGTTCGGAATCAATTTTGCGCAGTGTTAACTGAAACATGGATATCTGTCCGTTTTGGCTCCACAAGTTGTCAAAATGTTTGTGACGACCACATGCTTCAAAGGATTCTTTCATATGGAACTTTTGGAGAACTTTTATTAAGGAGTTTGTTCAGAAACTTGTATAGAAACTTTCTTAATAAGCACTCGACAAACGCATTTCGAGAACATACACAAAATCCCAGCTATGGACCTAGTGCATCATCATACCCGAGGTCTCTTGCATTTCCCTACAAGTAACTGGGTCTCATATGGAGATGTTTAGTGAAGTAGAATGGAAAAAATCAAATGCAACTACACAAGAACTAGTGTGTAACTGTCGTTCGGAATCAGTTTTGCGGAGTGTTAACTGAAACAGGGATATCTGACTCATACGGAGTCCGTTTTGGCTCCACAAGTAGTCAAAACGTTTGTGACACCCAGATGCTTCAAAGGATTCTTTCATAGGGAACTTTTGGTGAACTTTTCTTAAGGAGTTCATTCAGAAACTTGTATAGAAACTTTCTTAATGAGCACTCGACAAACGCATTTCGAGAACATACACAAAGTCCCAGCTATGGACCTATTGCATCATCATAACCAAGGTCTCTTGCATTTTCCTACAAGTAAGTGGATCTCATATGGAGATGTTTAGTGAAGTAGAATGGAAAACATCGAATGCAACTACACAAGAACTAGTATGTAACTGTCGTTTGGATTCAGTTTTGCACAGTGTTAACTGAAACATGGATATCTGACTCATACGGAGTCCATTTTGGCTCCACAAGTAGTCAAAACGTTTGTGACGACCAGATGCTTCAAAGGTTTCTTTCATGGGGAACTTTTGGAGAACTTTTCTTAAGGAGTTCGTTCAGAACTTGTATAGAAACTTTCTTAATGAGCACTCGACAAACGCATTTCGAGAACATACACAAAGTCCCAGCTATGGACCTGGTGCATCATCATAACCAAGGTCTCTTGAATTTCCCTACAATTAATTGGATCTCACATGGAGATGTTTAGTAAAGTAGAATGTAAAAAATCGAATGCAACTACACAAGAACTAGTGCGTATTGTCGTTCGGAATCAGTTTTGCGCAGTTTTAACTGAAACATGGATATCTGACTCATACGGAGTCCGTTTTGGCTCCACAAGTACTCAAAACATTTGTGACGACCAGATGCTTCAAAGGATTCTTTCATGGGGAAATTTTGGAGAACTTTTCTTAAGGAGTTCGTTCAGAACTTGTATAGAAACTTTCTTAATGAGCACTCGACAAACGCATTTCGAGAACATACACAAAGTCCCAGCTATGGACCTGGTGCATCATCATAACCAAGGTCTTTTGAATTTCCCTACAATTAATTGGATCTCATATGGAGATGTTTAGTAAAGTAGAATGGAAATCGAATGCAACTACACAAGAACTAGTGCGTACTGTCGTTCGGAATCAGTTTTGCGCAGTTTTAACTGAAACATGGATATCTGACTCATACGGAGTCCGTTTTGGCTCCACAAGTTGTCAAAACGTTTGTGACGACCAGATGCTTCAAAAGATTCTTTCATAGGGAACTTTTGGAGAAATTTCCTTAAGGAGTTCGTTCAGAAAGTTGTATAGAAACTTTCTTAATGAGCACTCGACAAAGGCATTTCGAGAACATACACAAAGTCCCAGCTATGGACCTAGTGCATCATCATAACCGAGGTCTCTAGAATTTCCCTACAATTAATTGGATCTCATATGGAGATGTTTAGTAAACTAGAATGGAAAAAATTGAATGCAACTACACAAGAACTAGTCTGTACTGTCGTTCGGAATCAGTTTTGCGTAGTGTTAACTGAAACATGGATATCTGACTCATACGGAGTCCGTTTTGGATCCACAAGTAGTCAAAACGTTTGTGACGACCAGATGCTTCAAAGGATTCTTTCATAGGGAACTTTTGGAGAAATTTTCTGAAGGAGTTCGTTCAAAAACTTCTATAGAAACTTTCTTAATGAGCACTCGACAAAGGCATTTAAGGAAGATACACAAAGTCCCAGCTATGGACCTAGTGCATCAGCATAACCGAGGTCTCTTGCATTTCCCTACAAGTAATTGGATCTCATATGGGGATGTTTAGTGAAGTAGAATGGAAAAAATAAAATGCAACTACACAAGAACTAGTTTGTAACTGTCGTTCGTAATCAGTTTTGCACAGTGTTAACTGAAACATGGATATCTGGCTCATACGGAGTCCGTTTTGGCTCCACAAGTAGTCAAAACGTTTGCGAAGACCAGATGCTTCAAAGTATTCTTTCATATGGATCTTTTGGAGAACTTTTCTTAAGGAGTTCGTTCAGAAACTTGTATAGAAACTTTCTTAATGAGCACTCGACAAACGCATTCCGAGAACATACACAAAGTCCCAGCTATGGACCTAGTGCATCATCATAACCGAGGTCTCTTGCATTTCCCTACAAGTAATTGGATCTCATATGGAGATGTTTAGTGAAGTATAATGGAAAAAATCGAATGCAACTACACAAAAACTAGTCTGTAACTGCCGTTCGGAATCAGTTTTGCCCAGTGTTAACTGAAACAAGGATATCTGACTCATACGGAGTCCGTTTTGGCTCCACAAGTAGTCCAAACATTTGTGACGACTAGATGCTTCAAAGGATTCTTTCATAGGGAACTTTTCGAGCACTTTTCTTAAGGAGTTCGTTCAGAATCTTGTATAGAAACTTTCTTAATGAGCACCCGACAAAGGCATTTCGAGAACATACACAAAGTCCCAGCTATGGACCTAGTGCATCATCATAACTGAGGTCTCTTGCATTTCCCTACAATTAATTGGATCTCATATCGGGATGTTTAGTGAAGTAGAATCGAAAAAATCGAGTGCAACTACACAAGAACTAGTCTGTAACTGTCGTTCAGAATCAGTTTTGCGCAGTGTTAACTGAAACATGGATATCCGACTCATACGGAGTCCGTTTTGGCTCCACAAGTAGTCAAAACGTTTGTGACGACCAGATGCTTCAAAGGATTCTTTCATATGGAACTTTTGGAGAACTTTTCTTAAGGAGTTCGTTCAGAAACTTGTATAGAAACTTTCTTAATGAGCACTCGACAAACGCATTCCGAGAACATACACACAGTCCCAGCTATGGACCTAGTGCATCATCATAACCGAGGTCTCTTGCATTTCCCTACAAGTAATTGGATCTCATATGGAGATGTTTAGTGAAGTATAATGGAAAAAATCGAATGCAACTACACAAGAACTAGTCTGTAACTGCCGTTCAGAATCAGTTTTGCGCAGTGTTAACTGAAACATGGATATCTGACTCATACGGAGTCCGTTTTGGCTCCACAAGTAGTCAAAACGTTTGTGACGACCAGATGCTTCAAAGGATTCTTTCATAGGGAACTTTTGGATCACTCTTCTTAAGGAGTTCGTTCAGAATCTTGTATAGAAACTTTCTTAATGAGCACTCGACAAACGCATTTCGAGAACGTACACAAAGTCCCAGCTATGGACCTAGTGCATCATCACAACCGAGGTCTCTTGCATTTCCCTACAAGTAATTGGATCTCATATGGAGATGTTTAGTGAAGTAGAATGGAAAAAATCGAATGCAACTACACAAGAACTAGTCTGTAACTGTCGTTCGTATTCAGTTTTGCGCAGTGTTAACTGAAATATGGATATCTGACTCATACAGAGTCCGTTTTGGCTCCACAAGTAGTCAAAACGTTTGTGATTCCAGATGCTTCAAAGGATTCTTTCATATGGAACTTTTGGAGAACTTTTCTTAAGGACTTCGTTCAGAAACTTGTATAGAAACTTTCTTAATGAGCACTCGACAAACGCATTCCGAGAACATACACAAAATCCAAGCTACGGACCTAGTGCATCATCATAACTGAGGTCTCTTGCTTTTCCCTACAAGTAATTGGATCTCATATGGAGATGTTCAGTGAAGTATAATGGAAAAAATCGAATGCAACTACACAAGAACTAGTCTGTTACTGCCGTTCGGAATCAGTTTTGCGCAGTGTTAACTGAAACATGGATATCTGACTCATACGGAGTCCGTTTTGGCTCCACAAGTAGTCCAAATGTTTGTGACGACCAGATGCTTCAAAGGATTGTTTCATAGGGATCTTTTGGAGAACTTTTCCTAAGGAGTTCGTTCAGAATCTTGTATAGAAACTTTCTTAATGAGCACTCGACAAACGCATTTCGAGAACATACACAAAGTCCCAGATATGGACCTAGTGCATCATCACAACCGAGGTCTCTTGAATTTCCCTACAAGTAATTGGATCTCATATGGATATGTTTAGTGAAGTAGAACGGAAAAAATCGAATGCAACTACACAAGAACTAGTCTCTAACTGCCGTTCGGAATCAGTTTTGCGCAGTGTTAACTGAAACATGGATATCTGACTCATACGGAGTCCGTTTTGGCTCCACAAGTAGTCAAAACATTTGTGACGACCAGATGCTTCAAAGGATTCTTTCATAGGGAACTTTTGGAGAACTTTTCTTAAGGAGTTCGTTCCGAAACTTGTATAGAAACTTTCTTAATAAGCACTCGACAAACACATTCCGAGAACATACACAAAGTCCCAGCTATGGACCTAGTGCATCATCATAACCGAGGTCTCTTGCATTTCCCTACAAGTAATTGGATCTCACATGGAGATGTTTAGTGAAGTATAATGGAAAAAATTGAATGCAACTACACAAGAACTAGTCTGTAACTGCCGTTCGGAATCAGTTTTGCGCAGTGTTAACTGAAACAGGGATATCTGACTCATACGGAGTCTGTTTTGGCTCCACAAGTAGTCAAAACGTTTGTGACGACCAGATGCTTCAAAGGATTCTTTCATAGGGAACTTTTGGAGAAATTTTCTTCAGGAGTTCGTTCAGAAACTTGTATAGAAACTTTCTTAATGAGCACTCGACAAAGGCATTTCGAGAACATACACAAAGTCCCAGCTATGGACCTAGTGCATCATCATAACCGAGGTCTCTTGCATTTCCCTACAAGTAATTGGATCTCATATGGATATGTTTAGTGAAGTAGAATGGAAAAAATCGAATGCAACTACACAAGAACTAGTCTGTAACTGCCGTTCGGAATCAGTTTTGCGCAGTGTTAACTGAAACATGGATATCTGACTCATACGGAGTCCGTTTTGGCTCCACAAGTAGGCAAAATGTTTGTGACGACCAGATGCTTCAAAGGATTCTTTCATAGGGAACTTTTGGAGAACTTTTCTTAAGGAGTTCGTTCAGAAACTTGTATAGAAACTTTCTTAATGAGCACTCGACAAACGCATTTCGAGAACACACACAAAGTCCCAGCTATAGACCTAGTGCATCATCATAGCCGAGGTCTCTTGCATTTCCCAACAAGTAACTGCATCTCATATGGAGATGTTTAGTGAAGTAGAATGGCAAAAATCGAATGCAACTACACAAGAACTAGTCTGTAACTGTCGTTCGGAATCAGTTTTGCGCAGTGTTAACTGAAACATGGATATCTCACTCATACGGAGTCCATTTTGGCTCCACAAGTAGTCAAAACGTTTGTGACGACCAGACGCTTCAAAGGACTCTTTCATAGGGAACTTTTGGAGAACTTTTCTTAAGGAGTTCGTTCAGAAATTGGTATAGAAACTTTCTAAATGAGCACTCGACAAAGGCAATTCGAGAACATACACAAAGTCCCAGCTATGGACCTAGTGCATCATCATAACCGAGGTCTCTTGAATTTCCCTACAAGTAATTGGATCTCATATGGAGATGTTTAGTGAAGTAGAATGGAAAAAATCGAATGCAACTACACAAGAACTAGTCTGTAACTGTCGTTCGGAATCAGTTTTGCGCAGTGTTAACTGAAACATGGATATCTGACTCATACGGAGTCCGTTTTGGCTCCACAAGTAGTCAAAACATTTGTGACGACCAGATGCTTCAAAGGATTCTTTTATAGGGAACTTTTGGAGAACTTTTCTTAAGGAGTTCATTCAGAAACTTGTATAGAAACTTTATTAATGAGCACTCGACAAACGCATTTCGAGAACATACACAAAATCCCAGCTATGGACCTAGTGCATCATCACAACCGAGGTCTCTTGCATTTCACTACAAGTAATTGGATCTCATATGGATATGTTTAGTGAAGTAGAATGGAAAAAATCGAATGCAACTACATAAGAACTAGTCTTTAACTGCCGTTCGGAATCAGTTTTGCGAAGTGTTAACTGAAACATGGATATCTGACTCATACGGAGTCTGTTTTGGCTCCACAAGTAGTCAAAACATTTGTGACGACCAGATGCTTCAAAGGATTCTTTCATAGGGAACTTTTGGAGAACTTTTCTTAAGGAGTTCGTTCAGAAACTTGTATAGAAACTTTCTTAATGAGCACTCGACAAAGGCAATTCGAGAACATACACAAAGTCCCAACTATGGACCTAGTGCATCATCATAACCGAGGTATCTTGAATTTCCCTACAAGTAATTGCATATCATATGGAGAAGTTTAGTGAAGTAGAATGGAAAAAATCGAATGCAACTACACAAGAACTAGTCTGTAACTGTCGTTCGGAATCAGTTTTGCGTAGTGTTAATTGAAACATGGATATTTGACTCATACTGAGTCCGTTTTGGCTCCACAGGTAGTCAAAACGTTTGTGACGACCAGGTGCTTCAAAGGATTCTTTCATAAGAAACTTTTGGAGAACTTTTCTTAAGGAGTTCGTTCAGAAACTTGTATAGAAACTTTCTTAATGAGCACTCGACAAAGGCAATTCGAGAACATACACAAAGGCCCTGCTATGGACCTAGTGCATCATCATAACCAAAGTCTCTCGCATTTCCCTACAAGTAATTGGATCTCATATGGGGATATTTAGTGAAGTAGAATTGAAAAAATCGAATGCAACTACACAAGAACTAGTCTGTAACTGTCGTTCGGAATCAGTTTTGCGAAGTGTTAACTGAAACATGGGTATCTAACTCATACGGAGTCTGTTTTGGCTCCACAAATATTCAAAACGTTTTTGACGACCAGATGCTTCAAAGGATTCTTTCACAGGGAACTTTTGGAGAACTTTTCTTAAGGAGTTCGTTCAGAAATTTGTATAGAAACTTTCTTAATGAGCACTCGACAAAGGATTTCGAGAACATACACAAAGTCCCAGCTATGGACCTAGTGTATCATCACAACTGAGGTCTCTTGCATTTCCCTACAAGTAATTGGATCTCATATGGAGATGTTTAGTGAAGTACAATGGAAAAAATCGAGTGCAACTACACAAGAACTAGTTTGTACCTGCCGTTCGGAATCAGTTTTGCGCTGTGTTAACTGAAACATAGATACCTGACTCATACGGAATCTGTTTTGGCTCCACAAGTAGTCAAAACGTTTGTGACGACCAGATGCTTCAAAGGATTCTTTCATAGGGAACCTTTGGTGAACTTTTCTTAAGGAGTTCGTTCAGAAACTTGTATAGAAATTTCTTATTGAGCACTCGACAAACGCATTTCGAGAACATACTCAAAGTCCCAGCTATGGACCTAGTGCATCATCATAACCGAGGTCTCTTGCATTCCCTACAAGTAATTGGATCTCATATGGAGATGTTTAGTCAAGTAGAATGGAAAAAATCGAATGCAACTACACAAGAACTAGTCTATAACTGTCGTTGGGAATCAGTTTTGCGAAGTGTTAACTGAAACATGGATATCTGACTCATACGGAGTCTGTTTTGGCTTCACAAGTAGTCAAAATGTTTGTGACGACCAGATGCTTCCATGGATTCTTTCATAGGGAACTTTTGGAGAACTTTTCTGAAGGAGTTCATTCAAAAACTTGTATAGAAACTTTCTTAATGAGCACTCGACAAAGGGAATTCAAGAACATACAAAAAGTCCCAGATATGGACCTCGTGCATCATCATAACCGAGGTATCTTGCATTTCCCTACATGTAATTGGATCTCATATGGAGATGTTTAGTGATGTAGAATGGAAAAAATTGAATGCAACTACACAAGAACTAGTTTGTAACTGTCTTTCGGAATCAGTTTTGCGCAGTGTTAACTGAAACATGGATATCTGACTCATACGGAGTCCGTTTTGGCTCCACAAGTAGTCAAAACGTTTGTGATGACCAGATGCTTAGAAGGATTCTTTCATATGGACCTTTTGGAGAACTTTTCTTAAAGAGTTCGTTCAAAAAACTGTATAGAAACTTTCTTAATGGGCACTCGACAAACGCATTCCGAGAACATACACAAAGTCCCAGCTATGGACCTAGTGCATCATCATAACCGAGGTCTCTTGCATTTCCCTACAAGTAATAGGATCTCATATGGAGATGTTTAGTGAAGTAGAATAGAAAAAATCGAATGCAACTACACAAGAACTAGTGTGTAACTGTCGTTCGGAATCAGTTTTGCGAAGTGTTAACTGAAACATGGATATCTGACTCAGACGGAGTCTGTTTTGGCTCTACAAGTAGTCAAAATGTTTGTGATGACCAGATGCTTCAAAATATTTTTTCATAGGGAACTTTTGGAGAACTTTTATAGAAACTATCTTAATGAGCACTCGACAAAGGCAATTCGAGAACATACACAAAGTCCCGGCTATGGACCTAGTGCATCATCATAACCGAGGTCTCTCGCATTTCCCTACAAGTAATTAGATCTCATATGGGGATGTTTAGTGAACTAGAATGGAAAAAATCGAATGCAACTACACAAGAACTAGTCTGTAACTGTCGTACGGAATCAGTTTTGCGCAATGTTAACTGAAATATGGATATCTGACTCATACGGAGTCCTTTTTGGGTCCACAAGTAGTCAAAACCTTTGTGACGACCAGATGCTTCAAAGGATTCTTTCCTATGGAACTTTTGGAGAACTTTTCTTAAGGAGTTCGTTCATAAACTTGTATAGAAAATTTCTTAATGTGCACTCGACAAACGCATTTCGAGAACATACTCAAAGTCCCAGCTATGGACCTCGTGCATCATCATAAACGAGGTCTCTTGCATTTCCCTACAAGTAATTGGATCTCATATGGAGATGTTTAGTGAAGTAGAATGGAAAAAATCAAATGCAACTACACAAGAACTAGTCTGTAACTGTCGTACGGAATCAGTTTTGCGCAGTGTTAACTGAAACATGGATATCTGACTCATACGGAGTCCGTTTTGGCTCCACAAGTAGTCAAAATGTTTGTGACGACGAGATGCGTCAAAGTATTCTTTCATAGGGAACTTTTGGAGAACTTTTCTTAAGGAGTTCGTTCAGAAACTTGTATAGAAACTTTCTTAATGAGCACTCGACAAACGCATTTTGAGAACATACACAAAGTCCCAGCTATGGACCTAGTGCATCATCATAACCGAGGTCTCTTGCATTTCCCTACAAATAACTGGATCTCATATGGAGATGTTTAGTGAAGTAGAATGGAAAAAATCGAATGCAACTACACAAGAACTAGTCTGTAACAGTCGTTCGGAATCAGTTTTGCGCAGTGTTAACTGAAACATGGATATCTGACTCATACGGAATCCGTTTTGGCTCCACAAGTAGTCAAAATGTTTGTAACGACCAGATGCCTCAAAGGATTCTTTCATAGGGAACTTTTGGAGAACTTTTCTTAAGGAGTTCGTTCAGAAACTTGTATAGAAACTTTCTTAATGAGCACTCGACAAAGGCAATTCGGGAACATACACAAAGTCCCAGCTATGGACCTAGTGCATCATCATAACCGAGGTGTCTTGAATTTCCCTACAACTAATAGGATCTCATATCGAGATGTTTGGTGAAGTAGAATGGAAAAAATCGAATGCAACTACACAAGAGCTAGTCTGTAACTGTCGTACGGAATCAGTTTTGCGCAGTGTTAACTGAAACATGGATATCTGACTCATACGGAGTCCGTTTTGGCTCCACAGGTAGTCAAAACGTTTGTGACGACCAGGTGCTTCAAAGGATTCTTTCATAAGGAACTTTTGGAGAACTTTTCTTAAGGAGTTCGTTCAGAAACTTGTATAGAAACTTTCTTAATGAGCACTCGACAAAGGCAATTCGGGAACATACACAAAGGCCCTGCTATGGACCTAGTGCATCATCATAACCCAAGTCTCTCGCATTTCCCTACAAGTAATTGGATCTCATATGGGGATATTTAGTGAAGTAGAATTGAAAAAATCGAATGCAACTACACAAGAACTAGTCTGTAACTGTCGTTCGGAATCAGTTTTGCGCAGTGTTAACTGAAACATGGGTATCTGACTCATACGAAGTCTGTTTTGGCTCCACAAATATTCAAAACGTTTTTGACGACCAGATGCTTCAAAGGATTCTTTCATAGGGAACTTTTGAGAACTTTTCTTCAGGAGTTCGTTCAGAAAATTGTATAGAAACTTTCTTCATGACCACTCGACAAACGCATTTCGAGAACATACACAAAGTCCCAGCTATGGACCTAGTGTATCATCACAACTGAGGTATCTTGCATTTCCCTACAAGAAATTGGATCTCATATGGAGATGTTTAGTGAAGTACAATGGAAAAAACCGAGTGCAACTACACAAGAACTAGTCTGTAACTGCCGTTCGGAATCAGTTTTGCGCAGTGTTAACTGAAACATGGATATCTGACTCATACAGAGTCCGTTTTGGCTCCACAAGTAGTCAAAACGTTTGTGACGACCAGATGCTTCAAACGATTCTTTAATAGGGAACCTTTGGTGAACTTTTCTTAAGGAGTTCGTTCAAAACTTGTATAGAAACTTCTTATTGAGCACTCGACAAACGCATTTCGAGAACATACTCAAAGTCCCAGCTATGGACCTAGTGCATCATCATAACCGAGGTCTCTTGCATTTCCCTACAAGTAATTGGATCTCATATGGAGATGTTTAGTGAAGTAGAATGGAAAAAATCGAATGCAACTACACAAGAACTAGTCTGTAACTGTCGTTGGGAATCAGTTTTGCGAAGTGTTAACTCAAACATGGATATCTGACTCATACGGAGTCCGTTTTGGCTCCACAAGTAGTCAAAATGTTTGTGACGACCAGATGTTTCAAAGGATTCTTTCTTAGGGAACTTTTGGAGAACTTTTCTTAAGGAGTTCGTTCTGAAACTTGTATAGAAACTTTCTTAATGAGCACTCGACAAAAGCAATTCGAGAACATACACAAAGTCCCAGCTATGGACCTAGTGCATCATCATAACCGAGGTGTCTTGAATTTCCCTACATGTAATTGGATCTCATATGGACATGTTTAGTGATGTAGAATGGAAAAAATTGAATGCAACTACACAAGAACTAGTCTGCAACTGTCGTTCGGAATCAGTTTTGCGCAGTGTTAACTGAAACATGGATATCTGACTCATACGGAGTCTGTTTTGGCTTCACAAGTAGTCAAAATGTGTGTGACGACCAGATGCTTCAAAGGATTCTTTCATAGGGAACTTTTGGAGAACTTTTCTGAAGGAGTTCGTTCAAAAACTTGTATAGAAACTTTCTTAATGAGCACTCGACAAAGGGAATTCAAGAACATACACAAAGTCCCAGATATGGACCTGGTGCATCATCATAACCGAGGTATCTTGCATTTCCCTACAAGTAATTGGATCTCATATGGAGATGTTTAGTGAAGTAGAATGGAAAAAATCGAATGCAACTACACAAGAACTAGTCTGTAACTGTCGTTCGGAATCAGTTTTGCGCAGTGTTAACTGAAACATGGATATCTGACTCATGCGGAGTCCGTTTTGGCTCCACAAGTAGTCAAAACGTTTGTGATGACCAGATGCTTAGACGGATTCTTTCATATGGACCTTTTGGAGAACTTTTCTTACAGAGTTCGTTCAGAAAATTGTATAGAAACTTTCTTAATGGGCACTCGACAAACGCAATTCGAGAACATACACAAGGTCCCAGCTATGGACCTAGTGCATCATCATAACCGAGGTCTCTTGCATTTCCCTACAAGTAATTGGATCTCATATGGAGATGTTTAGTGAAGTAGAATAGAAAAAATCGAATGCAACTACACAAGAACTAGTGTGTAACTGTCGTTCGGAATCAGTTTTGCGAAGTGTTTCTGAAACATGGATATCTGACTCATACGGAGTCTGTTTTGGCTCCACAAGTAGTCAAAATGTTTGTGATGACCAGATGCTTCAAAATATTTTTCATAGGGAACTTTTGGAGAACTTGTACAGAAAATTTCTTAAGGAGTTCGTTCAGAAACTTGTATAGAAACTTTCTTAATGAGCACTCGATAAAGGCAATTCGAGAACATACACAAAGTCCCATTATGGACCTAGAGCATCATCATAACCGAGGTCTCTTGCATTTCCCTACAAGTAATTGGATCTCATATGGAGATGTTTAGTGAAGTAGAATGGAAAAAATCGAATGCAACTACACAAGAACTAGTCTGTAACTGTCGTACGGAATCAGTTTTGCGCAGTGTTAACTGAAACATGGATATCTGACTCATACGAAGTCCGTTCTGGCTCCACAAGTAGTCGAAATGTTTGTGACGACCAGATGCTTCAAAGTATTCTTTCATAGGGAACTGTTGGAGAACTTTTCTTAAGGATTTCGTTCAGAAACTTGTATAGAAACTTTCTTAATGAGCACTCGACAAACGCATTTCGAGAACATACACAAAGTCCCAGCTATGGACCTAGTGCATCATCATAACCGAGGTCTCTTGCATTTCCCTACAAATAACTGGATCTCATATGGAGATGTTTAGTGAAGTAGAATGGAAAAAATCGAATGCAACTACACAAGAACTAGTCTGTAACAGTCGTTCGGAATCAGTTTTGCGC
>NC_057799.1:507445649-507446033 GCF_018294505.1 Triticum aestivum
GTGTTAACTGAAACATGGATATCTGACTCATACGGAATCCGTTTTGGCTCCACAAGTAGTCAAAACGTTTGTAACGACTAGATGCCTCAAAGGATTCTTTCATAGGGAACTTTTGGAGAACTTTTCTTAAGGAGTTCGTTCAGAAACTTGTATAGAAACTTTCTTAATGAGCACTCGACAAAGGCAATTCGAGAACATACACAAGGTCCCAGCTATGGACCTAGTGCATCATCATAAACGAGGTGTCTTGAATTTCCCTACAACTAATTGCATCTCATATCGAGATGTTTAGTGAAGTAGAATGGAAAAAATCGAATGCAACTACACAAGAGCTAGTCTGTAAGTGTCGTACGGAATCAGTTTTGCGCAGTGTTAACTGAAACA
>NC_057799.1:507446043-507446914 GCF_018294505.1 Triticum aestivum
CTATGGACCTAGTGCATCATCATAACCGAGGCTTCTTGAATTTCCCTACAACTAATTGGATCTCATATCGAGATCTTTGTTGAAGTAGAATGGAAAAAATCGAATGCAACTACACAAGAGCTAGTCTGTAACTGTCGTACGGAATCAGTTTTGCGCAGTGTTAACTGAAACATGGATATCTGACTCATACGGAGTCCGTTTTGGCTCCACAAGTAGTCAAAACGTGTGTGACGACCAGATTCTTCAAAGGATTCTTTCATAGGGAACTTTTGGAGAACTTTTCTTAAGGAGTTCGTTCAGAAACTTGTATAGAAAATTTCTTAATGAGCACTCGACAAAGGCAATTCGAGAACATACACAAAGTCCCGGCTATGGACCTAGTGCATCATCATAACCGAGGTCTCTCGCATTTCCCTACAAGTAATTGGATCTCATATGGGGATGTTTAGTGAAGTAGAATGGAAAAAATCGAATGCAACTACACAAGAACTAGTCTGTAACTATCGTTCGGAATCACTTTTGCGTAGTGTTAACTGAAACATGGGTATCTGAATCATATGGAGTCCGTTTTGGCTCCACAAATAGTCAAAACGTTTGTGACGACCAGATGATTCAAAGGATTCTTTCTTAGGGAACCTTTGGAGAACTTTTCTTAATGAGTTCGTTCAGAAACTTGTATAGAAACTTTCTTAATGAGCACTCGACAAACGCATTTCGAGAACATACACAAAGTCCCAGCTATGGACCAAGTGTATCATCACAACTGAGGTCTCTTGAATTTCCCTACAAGTAATTGGATCTCATATGGAGATGTTTAGTGAAGTAGAATGGAAAAAATCGAGTGCAACTACACAAGAACTAGTGTGTAACT
>NC_057799.1:507446924-507447312 GCF_018294505.1 Triticum aestivum
CCGTTCGGAATCAGTTTTGCGCAGTGTTAACTGAAACATGGATATCTGACTCATACGGAGTCCATTTTTGCTCCACAAGTAGTCAAAACGTGTGTGACGACCAGATTCTTCAAAGGATTCTTTCATAAGGAACTTTTGGAGAACTTTTCTTACGGAGTTCGTTCAGAAACTTGTATAGAAACTTTCTTAATGAGCACTCGACAAAGGCAATTCGAGAACATACACAAAGACCCGGCTATGGACCTAGTGCATCATCATAACCGAGGTCTCTCGCATTTCCCTACAAGTAATTGGATCTCATATGGGGATGTTTAGTGAAGTAGAATGGAAAAAATCGAATGCAACTACACAAGAACTAGTCTGTAACTATCGTTCGGAATCAGTTTTG
>NC_057799.1:507447322-507449388 GCF_018294505.1 Triticum aestivum
ACAAACGCATTTCGAGAACATACACAAAGTCCCAGCTATGGACCTAGTGCATCATCATAACCGAGGTCTCTTGCATTTCCCTACAAATAACTGGATCTCATATGGAGATGTTTAGTGAAGTAGAATGGAAAAAATCGAATGCAACTACACAAGAACTAGTCTGTAACAGTCGTTCGGAATCAGTTTTGCGCGGTGTTAACTGAAACATGGATATCTGACTCATACGGAATCCGTTTTGGCTCCACAAGTAGTCAAAACGTTTGTAACGACTAGATGCCTCAAAGGATTCTTTCATAG
Organism: Triticum aestivum; assembly: GCF_018294505.1. Lineage (NCBI taxonomy): Eukaryota > Viridiplantae > Streptophyta > Magnoliopsida > Poales > Poaceae > Triticum > Triticum aestivum. The sequence goes on from NC_057799.1 coordinate 507,447,620, forward strand.
GGAACTTTTGGAGAACTTTTCTTAAGGAGTTCGTTCAGAAACTTGTATAGAAACTTTCTTAATGAGCACTCGACAAAGGCAATTCGAGAACATACACAAGGTCCCAGCTATGGACCTAGTGCATCATCATAAACGAGGTGTCTTGAATTTCCCTACAACTAATTGCATCTCATATCGAGATGTTTAGTGAAGTAGAATGGAAAAAATCGAATGCAACTACACAAGAGCTAGTCTGTAAGTGTCGTACGGAATCAGTTTTGCGCAGTGTTAACTGAAACACGGATATCTGACTCATACGGAGTCCGTTTCGGATCCACAAGTAGTCAAAATGTGTGTGACGACCAGATTCTTCAAAGGATTCTTTCATAAGGAACTTTTGGAGAACTTTTCTTACGGAGTTCGTTCAGAAACTTGTATAGAAACTTTCTTAATGAGCACTAGACAAAGGCAATTCGAGAACATACACAAAGTCCCGGCTATGGACCTAGTGCATCATCATAACCAAGGTCTCTCGCATTTCCCTACAAGTAATTGGATCTCATATGGGGATGTTTAGTGAAGTAGAATGGAAAAAATCGAATGCAACTACACAAGAACTAGTCTGTAACTGTCGTACGGAATCAGTTTTGCGCAGTGTTAACTGAAATATGGATATCTGACTCATACGGAGTCCTTTTTGGGTCCACAAGTAGTCAAAACCTTTGTGACGACCAGATGCTTCAAAGGATTCTTTCCTATGGAACTTTTAGAGAACTTTTATTAAGGAGTTCGTTCATAAACTTGTATAGAAAATTTCTTAATGTGCACTCGACAAACGCATTTCGAGAACATACTCAAAGTCCCAGCTACGGACCTAGTGCATCATCATAAACAAGGTCTCTTGCATTTCCCTACAAGTAATTGTATCTCATATGGAGATGTTTAGTGAAGTAGAATGGAAAAAAATCGAATGCAACTACACAAGAACTAGTCTGTAACTGTCGTACGGGATCAGTTTTGCGCAGTGTTAACTGAAACATGGATATCTGACTCATACGGAGTCCGTTTTGGCTCCACAAGTAGTCAAAATGTTTGTGACGACCAGATGCTTCAAAGTATTCTTTCATAGGGAACTGTTGGAGAACTTTTCTTAAGGAGTTCGTTCAGAAACTTGTATAGAAACTTTCTTAATGAGCACTCGACAAACGCATTTCTAGAACATACACAAAGTCCCAGCTATGGACCTAGTGCATCATCATAACCGAGGTCTCTTGCATTTCCCTTCAAATAACTGGATCTCATATGGAGATGTTTAGTGAAGTAGAATGGAAAAAATCGAATGCAACTACACAAGAACTAGTCTGTAACAGTCGTTCGGAATCAGTTTTGCGCAGTGTTAACTGAAACATGGATATCTGACTCATACGGAATCCGTTTTGGCTCCACAAGTAGTCAAAATGTTTGTAACGACCAGATGCCTCAAAGGATTCTTTCATAGGGAACTTTTGGAGATCTTTTCTTAAGGAGTTCGTTCAGAAACTTGTATACAAACTTTCTTAATGAGCACTCGACAAAGGCAATTCGAGAACGTACACAAAGTCCCAGCTATGGACCTAGTGCATCATCATAACCGAGGCTTCTTGAATTTCCCTACAACTAATTGGATCTCATATCGAGATCTTTGTTGAAGTAGAATGGAAAAAATCGAATGCAACTACACAAGAGCTAGTCTGTAACTGTCGTACGGAATCAGTTTTGCGCAGTGTTAACTGAAACATGGATATCTGACT
>NC_057799.1:507449398-507450683 GCF_018294505.1 Triticum aestivum
ACAAACGCATTTCGAGAACATACACAAAGTCCCAGCTATGGACCTAGTGCATCATCATAACCGAGGTCTCTTGCATTTCCCTACAAATAACTGGATCTCATATGGAGATGTTTAGTGAAGTAGAATGGAAAAAATCGAATGCAACTACACAAGAACTAGTCTGTAACAGTCGTTCGGAATCAGTTTTGCGCAGTGTTAACTGAAACATGGATATCTGACTCATACGGAATCCGTTTTGGCTCCACAAGTAGTCAAAACGTTTGTAACGACTAGATGCCTCAAAGGATTCTTTCATAGGGAACTTTTGGAGAACTTTTCTTAAGGAGTTCGTTCAGAAACTTGTATAGAAACTTTCTTAATGAGCACTCGACAAAGGCAATTCGAGAACATACACAAGGTCCCAGCTATGGACCTAGTGCATCATCATAAACGAGGTGTCTTGAATTTCCCTACAACTAATTGCATCTCATATCGAGATGTTTAGTGAAGTAGAATGGAAAAAATCGAATGCAACTACACAAGAGCTAGTCTGTAAGTGTCGTACGGAATCAGTTTTGCGCAGTGTTAACTGAAACATGGATATCTGACTCATACGGAGTCCGTTTCGGATCCACAAGTAGTCAAAATGTGTGTGACGACCAGATTCTTCAAAGGATTCTTTCATAAGGAACTTTTGGAGAACTTTTCTTACGGAGTTCGTTCAGAAACTTGTATAGAAACTTTCTTAATGAGCACTAGACAAAGGCAATTCGAGAACATACACAAAGTCCCGGCTATGGACCTAGTGCATCATCATAACCGAGGTCTCTCGCATTTCCCTACAAGTAATTGGATCTCATATGGGGATGTTTAGTGAAGTAGAATGGAAAAAATCGAATGCAACTACACAAGAACTAGTTTGTAACTGTCGTACGGAATCAGTTTTGCGCAGTGTTAACTGAAATATGGATATCTGACTCATACGGAGTCCTTTTTGGGTCCACAAGTAGTCAAAACCTTTGTGACGACCAGATGCTTCAAAGGATTCTTTCCTATGGAACTTTTAGAGAACTTTTATTAAGGAGTTCGTTCATAAACTTGTATAGAAAATTTCTTAATGTGCACTCGACAAACGCATTTCGAGAACATACTCAAAGTCCCAGCTACGGACCTAGTGCATCATCATAAACAAGGTCTCTTGCATTTCCCTACAAGTAATTGTATCTCATATGGAGATGTTTAGTGAAGTAGAATGGAAAAAAATCGAATGCAACTACACAAGAACTAGTCTGTAACTGTCGTACGG
>NC_057799.1:507452156-507453416 GCF_018294505.1 Triticum aestivum
CTATGGACCTAGTGCATCATCATAACCGAGGCTTCTTGAATTTCCCTACAACTAATTGGATCTCATATCGAGATCTTTGTTGAAGTAGAATGGAAAAAATCGAATGCAACTACACAAGAGCTAGTCTGTAACTGTCGTACGGAATCAGTTTTGCGCAGTGTTAACTGAAACATGGATATCTGACTCATACGGAGTCCGTTTTGGCTCCACAAGTAGTCAAAACGTGTGTGACGACCAGATTCTTCAAAGGATTCTTTCATAGGGAACTTTTGGAGAACTTTTCTTAAGGAGTTCGTTCAGAAACTTGTATAGAAAATTTCTTAATGAGCACTCGACAAAGGCAATTCGAGAACATACACAAAGTCCCGGCTATGGACCTAGTGCATCATCATAACCGAGGTCTCTCGCATTTCCCTACAAGTAATTGGATCTCATATGGGGATGTTTAGTGAAGTAGAATGGAAAAAATCGAATGCAACTACACAAGAACTAGTCTGTAACTATCGTTCGGAATCACTTTTGCGTAGTGTTAACTGAAACATGGGTATCTGAATCATATGGAGTCCGTTTTGGCTCCACAAATAGTCAAAACGTTTGTGACGACCAGATGATTCAAAGGATTCTTTCTTAGGGAACTTTTGGAGAACTTTTCTTAATGAGTTCGTTCAGAAACTTGTATAGAAACTTTCTTAATGAGCACTCGACAAACGCATTTCGAGAACATACACAAAGTCCCAGCTATGGACCAAGTGTATCATCACAAATGAGGTCTCTTGAATTTCCCTACAAGTAATTGGATCTCATATGGAGATGTTTAGTGAAGTAGAATGGAAAAAATCGAGTGCAACTACACAAGAACTAGTGTGTAACTGCCGTTCGGAATCAGTTTTGCGCAGTGTTAACTGAAACATGGATATCTGACTCATACGGAGTCCATTTTTGCTCCACAAGTAGTCAAAACGTGTGTGACGACCAGATTCTTCAAAGGATTCTTTCATAAGGAACTTTTGGAGAACTTTTCTTACGGAGTTCGTTCAGAAACTTGTATAGAAACTTTCTTAATGAGCACTCGACAAAGGCAATTCGAGAACATACACAAAGACCCGGCTATGGACCTAGTGCATCATCATAACCGAGGTCTCTCGCATTTCCCTACAAGTAATTGGATCTCATATGGGGATGTTTAGTGAAGTAGAATGGAAAAAATCGAATGCAACTACACAAGAACTAGTCTGTAACTATCGTTCGGAATCAGTTTTG
>NC_057799.1:507453426-507454002 GCF_018294505.1 Triticum aestivum
ACAAACGCATTTCGAGAACATACACAAAGTCCCAGCTATGGACCTAGTGCATCATCATAACCGAGGTCTCTTGCATTTCCCTACAAATAACTGGATCTCATATGGAGATGTTTAGTGAAGTAGAATGGAAAAAATCGAATGCAACTACACAAGAACTAGTCTGTAACAGTCGTTCGGAATCAGTTTTGCGCGGTGTTAACTGAAACATGGATATCTGACTCATACGGAATCCGTTTTGGCTCCACAAGTAGTCAAAACGTTTGTAACGACTAGATGCCTCAAAGGATTCTTTCATAGGGAACTTTTGGAGAACTTTTCTTAAGGAGTTCGTTCAGAAACTTGTATAGAAACTTTCTTAATGAGCACTCGACAAAGGCAATTCGAGAACATACACAAGGTCCCAGCTATGGACCTAGTGCATCATCATAAACGAGGTGTCTTGAATTTCCCTACAACTAATTGCATCTCATATCGAGATGTTTAGTGAAGTAGAATGGAAAAAATCGAATGCAACTACACAAGAGCTAGTCTGTAAGTGTCGTACGGAATCAGTTTTGCGCAGTGTTAACTGAAACA
>NC_057799.1:507454012-507455826 GCF_018294505.1 Triticum aestivum
CCGTTCGGAATCAGTTTTGCGCAGTGTTAACTGAAACATGGATATCTGACTCATACGGAGTCCATTTTTGCTCCACAAGTAGTCAAAACGTGTGTGACGACCAGATTCTTCAAAGGATTCTTTCATAAGGAACTTTTGGAGAACTTTTCTTACGGAGTTCGTTCAGAAACTTGTATAGAAACTTTCTTAATGAGCACTCGACAAAGGCAATTCGAGAACATACACAAAGACCCGGCTATGGACCTAGTGCATCATCATAACCGAGGTCTCTCGCATTTCCCTACAAGTAATTGGATCTCATATGGGGATGTTTAGTGAAGTAGAATGGAAAAAATCGAATGCAACTACACAAGAACTAGTCTGTAACTATCGTTCGGAATCAGTTTTGCGCAGTGTTAACTGAAACATGGGTATCTGAATCATACGGAGTCCGTTTTGGCTCCACAAATAGTCAAAACGTTTGTGACGACCAGATGCTTCAAAGGATTCTTTCATAGGGAACTTTTGGAGAACTTTTCTTAAGGAGTTCGTTCAGAAACTTGTATAGAAACTTCTTAATGAGCACTCGACAAACGCATTTCGAGAAAATACTCAAAGTCCCAGCTATGGACCTAGTGCATCATCATAACCGAGGTCTCTTGCGTTTCCCTACAAGTAATTGGAACTCATATGGAGATGTTCAGTGAAGTAGAATGGAAAAAATCGAATGCAACTACACAAGAACTAGTCTGTAACTGTCGTTCGGAATCAGTTTTGCCCAGTGTTAACTGAAACATGGATATCTGACTCATACGGAGTCTGTTTTGGCTCCACAAGTAGTCAAAACGTTTGTGACGACTGGATGCTTCAAAGGATTCTTTCATAGGGAACTTTTGGAGAACTTTTCTTAAGGAGTTCGTTCTGAAACTTGTATAGAAACTTTCTTAATGAGCACTCGACAAAGGAATTCGAGAACATACACAAAGTCCAAGCTATGGGCCTAGTGCATCATCATAACCGAGGTCTCTTGCATTTCCCTACATGTAATTGGATCTCATATGGAGATGTTTAGTGAAGTAGAATGGAAAAAACTGAATGCAACTACACAAGAACGAGTTTGTAACTGTCGTTCGGAATCAGTTTTGCGCAGTGTTTACTGAAACATGGATATCTGACTCATACGGAGTCCGTTTTGGCTCCACAAGTAGTCAAAACGTTTGTGACGACCAGATGCTTCAAAGGATTCTTTCATAGGGAACTTTTGAAGAACTTTTCTTAAGGAGTTCGTTCAAAAACTTGAATAGAAACAATCTTAATGAGCACTCGACAAAGGGAATTCGAGAACATACACAAAGTCCCAGCTATGGACCTGGTGCATCATCATAACCGAGGTCTCTTGCATTTCCCTACAAGTAATTGGATCTCATATGTAGATGTTTTGTGAAGTAGATTAGAAAAAATCGAATGCAACTACACAAGAACTAGTCTGTAACTGTCGTTCGGAATCAGTTTTGCGCAGTGTTACTGAAACATGGATATCTGACTCATACGGAGTCTGTTTTGGCTCCACAAGTAGTCAAAATGTTTGTGATGACTAGATGCTTCAAAATATTTTTTCATAGGGAACTTTTGGAGAACTTGTATAGAAAATTTCTTAAGGAGTTCGTTCAGAAACTTGTATAGAAACTTTCTTAATGAGCACTCGATAAAGGCAATTCGAGAACATACACAAAGTCCCATTATGGACCTAGAGCATCATCATAACCGAGGTCTCTTGCATTTCCCTACAAGTAATTGGATCTCATATGGAGATGTTTAGTGAAGTAGAATGGAAA
>NC_057799.1:507456068-507476435 GCF_018294505.1 Triticum aestivum
CGAATGCAACTACACAAGAACTAGTCTGTAACTGTCGTTCGGAATCAGTTTTGCCCAGTGTTAACTGAAACATGGATATCTGACTCATACGGAGTCTGTTTTGGCTCCACAAGTAGTCAAAACGTTTGTGACGACTGGATGCTTCAAAGGATTCTTTCATAGGGAACTTTTGGAGAACTTTTCTTAAGGAGTTCGTTCTGAAACTTGTATAGAAACTTTCTTAATGAGCACTCGACAAAGGAATTCGAGAACATACACAAAGTCCCAGCTATGGGCCTAGTGCATCATCATAACCGAGGTCTCTTGCATTTCCCTACATGTAATTGGATCTCATATGGAGATGTTTAGTGAAGTAGAATGGAAAAAACTGAATGCAACTACACAAGAACGAGTTTGTAACTGTCGTTCGGAATCAGTTTTGCGCAGTGTTTACTGAAACATGGATATCTGACTCATACGGAGTCCGTTTTGGCTCCACAAGATGCAAAACGTTTGTGACGACCAGATGCTTCAAAGGATTCTTTCATAGGGAACTTTTGAAGAACTTTTCTTAAGGAGTTCGTTCAAAAACTTGAATAGAAACAATCTTAATGAGCACTCGACAAAGGGAATTCGAGAACATACACAAAGTCCCAGCTATGGACCTGGTGCATCATCATAACCGAGGTCTCTTGCATTTCCCTACAAGTAATTGGATCTCATATGTAGATGTTTTGTGAAGTAGATTAGAAAAAATCGAATGCAACTACACAAGAACTAGTCTGTAACTGTCGTTCGGAATCAGTTTTGCGCAGTGTTACTGAAACATGGATATCTGACTCATACGGAGTCCGTTTTGGCTCCACAAGTAGTCAAAACATTTGTGATGACCAGATGCTTCGAAGGATTCTTTCATATGGAACTTTCGGAGAACTTTTCTTAAAAAGTTTGTTCAGAAACTTGTATAGAAACTTTCTTAATGGGTACTCGACAAACGCATTCCGAGAACATACACAAAGTCCCAGCTATGGACCTAGTGCATCATCATAACCGAGGTCTCTTACATTTCCCTACAAGTAATTGGATCTCATATGGAGATGTTTAGTGAAGTAGAATAGAAAAAATCGAATGCAACTTCACAAGAACTAGTGTGTAACTCTCGTTCGGAATTAGTTTTGCGAAGTGTTAACTGAAACATGGATATCTGACTCATACGGAGTTTGTTTTGGCTCCACAAGTAGTCAAACCGTTTGTCATGACCAGATGCTTCAAAAGATTTCTTCATAGGGAACTTTCGGAGAACTTTTCTTAAGGAGTTCGTTCAGAATCTCGTATAGAAACTTTCTTAATGAGCACTCGACAAAGGCAATTCGAGAACATACACAAAGTCCCAGCTATGGACCTAGTGCATCATCATAACTGAGGTCTCTTGGATTTCCCTACAAGTAATTGGATCTCATATGGAGATGTTTAGTGAAGTAGAATGGAAAAAATCGAATGCAACTACACAAGAGCTAGTCTGTAACTGCCGTTCGGATTCAGTTTTGCGCAGTGTTAACTGAAACATTGATATCTGACTCATACGGAGTCCGTTTGGGCACCACAAGTAGCCAAAACGTTTGTGACGACCAGATGCTTCAAAGGATTCTTTCATAGGGAACTTTTGGAGAACTTTTCTTAAGGAGTTCGTTCAGAAACTTGTATAGAAACTTTCTTAATGAGCACTCGACAAACGCATTTCGAGAACATACACAAAGTCCCAGCTATTGACCTAGTGCATCATCATAACCGAGGTCTCTTGAATTTCCCAAGAAGTAATTGGATCTCATATGGAGATGTTTAGTGAAGTAGAATGGAAAAAACCAAATGCAACTACACATGAACTAGTCTGTAACTGTCGTTCGGAATCAGTTTTGCGCAGTGTTAACTGAAACATGGATATCTGAGTCATACAGAGTCCGTTTTGGCTCCACAAGTAGTCAAAACGTTTGTGACAATCAGATGCTTCGAGGGATTCTTTCATAGGGAACCTTTGGAGAACTTTTCTTAAGGAGTTCGTTCAGAAACTTGTATAGAACCTTCTTAATGAGCACTTGACAAAGGCATTTCGAGAACATACTCGAAGTCCCAGCTATGGACCTCGTGCATCATCATAACCGAGGTCTCTTGCATTTCCCTACAAGTAATTGGATCTCATATGGAGATGTTTAGTGAAGTAGAATGGAAAAAATCGAATGCAACTACACAAGAACTAGTCTGTAACTGTCGTTGGGAATCAGTTTTGCGAAGTGTTAACTGAAACATGGATATCTGACTCATACGGAGTCCGTTTTGGCTCCACAAGTAGTCAAAACGTTTGTGACGACCAGATGATTCAAAGGATTCTTTCATAGGGAACTATTGGAGAACTTTTCTTAAGGAGTTCGTTCTGAAACTTGTATAGAAACTTTCTTAATGAGCACTCGACAGACGCATTTCGAGAACATACACAAAGTCCCAGCTATGGACCTAGTGCATCATCATAACCGAGGTCTCTTGCATTTCCCTACAAGTAATTGGATCTCATATGGAGATGTTTAGTGAAGTAGAATGGAAAAAATTAAATGCAACTACACAAGAACTAGTGTGTAACTGTTGTTCGGAATCAGTTTTGCGCAGTGTTAACTGAAACATGGATATCTGACTCATACGGAGTCCGTTTTGGCTCCACAAGTATCCAAAACGTTTGTGACGACCAGATGCTTCAAAGGATTCTTTCATAGGGAACTTTTGGAAAACTTTTCTTCAGGGGTTCGTTCAGAAACTTGTATAGAAACTTTCTTAATGAGCACTCGACAAAGGCAATTCGACAACATACACAAAGTCCCAGCTATGGACCTAGTGCATCATCATAACTGAGGTCTCTTGCATTTCCCTACAAGTAATTGGATCTCACATGGAGATGTTTAGTGAAGTAAATTGGGAAAAATTGAATGCAACTACACAAGAACTAGTCTGTAACTGCCGTTCGGATTCAGTTTTGCGCAGTGTTAACTGAAACATTTATATCTGACTCATACGGAGTCCGTTTTGGCTCCACAAGTAGTCAAAACATTTGTGATGACCAGATGCTTCGAAGGATTCTTTCATATGGAACTTTTGGAGAACTTTTCTTAAAAAGTTCGTTCAGAAACTTGTATAGAAACTTTCTTAATGGGTACTCGACAAACGCATTCCGAGAACATACACAAAGTCCCAGCTATGAAACTAGTGCATCATCATAACCGAGGTCTCTTGCATTTCCCTACAAGTAGTTGGATCTCATATGGAGATGTTTAGTGAAGTAGAATAGAAAAAATCGAATGCAACTACACAAGAACTAGTGTGTAACTGTCGTTCGGAATTAGTTTTGCGAAGTGTTAACTGAAACATGGATATCTGACTCATACGGAGTCTGTTTTGGCTCCACAGGTAGTCAAACCGTTTGTGACGACCAGATGCTTCAAAATATATCTTCATAGGGAACTTTTGGAGAACTTTTCTTAAGGAGTTCGTTCAAAAACTTGAATAGAAACAATCTTAATGAGCACTCGACAAAGGGAATTCGAGAACATACACAAAGTCCCAGCTATGGACCTGGTGCATCATCATAACCGAGGTCTCTTGCATTTCCCTACAAGTAATTGGATCTCATATGGAGATGTTTAGTGAAGTACAATAGAAAAAATCGAATGCAACTACACAAGAACTAGTCTGTAACTGTCGTTCGGAATCAGTTTTGCGCAGTGTTAACTGAAACATGGATATCTGACTCATACGGAGTCCGTTTTGGCTCCACAAGTAGTCAAAACATTTGTGATGACCAGATGCTTCGAAGGATTCTTTGATATGGAACTTTTGGAGAACTTTTCTTAAAAAGTTCTTTCAGAAACTTGTATGGAAACTTTCTTAATGGGTACTCGACAAACGCATTCCCAGAACATACACAAAGTCCCAGCTATGGACCTAGTGCATCATCATAACCGAGGTCTCTTGCATTTCCCTACAAGTAATTGGATCTCATATGGAGATGTTTAGTGAAGTATAATAGAAAAAATCGAATGCAACTTCACAAGAACTAGTGTGTAACTGTCGTTCGGAATTAGTTTTGCGAAGTGTTAACTGAAACATGGATATCTGACTCATACGGAGTTTGTTTTGGCTCCACAAGTAGTCAAACCATTTGTGACGACCAGATGCTTCAAAAGATTTCTTCATAGGGAACTTTCGGAGAACTTTTCTTAAGGAGTTCGTTCAGAATCTTGTATAGAAACTTTCTTAATGAGCACTCGACAAAGGCAATTCGAGAACATACACAAAGTCCCAGCTATGGACCTAGTGCATCATCATAACTGAGGTCTCTTGAATTTCCCTACAAGCAATTGGATCTCATATGGAGATGTTTAGTGAAGTAGAATGGTAAAAATTGAATGAAACTACACAAGAACTAGTCTGTAACTGCCGTTCGGATTCAGTTTTGCGAAGTGTTAACTGAAACATTGATATCTGACTCATACGGAGTCCATTTTGGCTCCACAAGTAGCCAAAACGTTTGAGACGACCAGATGCTTCAAAAATTCTTTCATAGGGAACTTTTGGAGAACTTTTCTTAAGGAGTTCGTTCAGAAACTTGTATAGAAACTTTCTTAATGAGCACTCGACAAAGGCAATTCGAGAACATACACAAAGTCCCACCTATGGACCTAGTGCATCATCATAACCGAGGTCTCTTGCATTTCCCTACAAGTAATTGGATCTCATATGGAGATGTTTAGTGAAGTAGAATGGAAAAAATCGAATGCAACTACACAAGAACTAGTCTGTAACTGTCGTTCGGAATCAGTTTTGCGCAGTGTTAACTGAAACATGGATATCTAACTCATACAGAGTTCGTTTTGGCCCCACAAGTAGCCAAAACGTTTGTGACGACCAGATGCTTCAAAGGATTCTTTCATAGGGAATTTTGGGAGAACTTTTCTTAAGGAGTTCGTTCAGAAACTTGTATAGAAACTTTCTTAATGAGCACTCGACAAATGCAATTCGAGAACATACACAAAGTCCCAGGTATGGACCAAGTGCATCATCATAACCGAGGTCTCTTGCATTTCCCAACAAGTAATTGGATCTCATATGGAGATGTTTAGTGAAGTAGAATGGAAAAAATCGAATGCAACTACACATGAACTAGTCTGTAACTGTCGTTCGGAATCAGTTTTGCGCAGTGTTAACTGAAACATGGATATCTGACTCATACGGAGTCCGTTTTGGCTCCACAAGTAGTCAAAACGTTTGTGACGACCAGATGCTTCGAAGGATTCTTTCATATGGAACTTTTGGAGAACTTTTCTTAAGGAGTTCGTTCAGAAACTTGTATAGAAACTTTCTTAATGAGCACTCGACAAACGCAATTCGGGAACATACACAAAGTCCCAGCTATGGACCTAGTGCATCATCATAACTGACGTCTCTTGCATATCCCAACAAGTAATTGGATCTCATATGGAGATGTTTAGTGAAGTAGAATGGAAAAAATCGAATGCAACTACACATGAAATAGTCTGTAACTGTCGTTCGGAATCAGTTTTGCGTAGTGTTAACTGAAACATGGATATCTGACTCATACAGAGTTCGTTTTGGCTCCACAAGTAGTCAAAACGTTTGTGACGACCAGATGCTTCAAAGGATTCTTTCATATGGAACTTTTGGAGAACTTTTCTTAAGGAGTTCGTTCAGAAACTAGTATAGAAACTTTCTTAATGAGCACTCGACAAACGCAATTCGAGAACATACACAAAGTCCCAGCTATGGACTTAGTGCATCATCATAACCGAGGTCTCTTGCATTTCCCTACAAGTAATTGGGTCTCATATGGAGATGTTTAGTGAAGTATAATGGAAAAAATCGAATGCAACTACACAAGAACTAGTCTGTAACTGCCGTTCGGAATCAGTTTTGCGCAGTGTTAACTGAAACATGGATATCTGACTCATACGGAGTCTGTTTTGGCTCCACAATTAGCCAAAACATTTGTGACGACCAGATGCTTCAAATGTTTCTTTCATATGGAACTTTTGGAGAACTTTTCTTAAGGAGTTCGTTCAGAAACTTGTATAGAAACTTTCTTAATGAGCACTCGACAAACGCATTTCGAGAACATACACAAAGTCCGAGCTATGGACCTAGTGCATCATCATAACCGAGGTCTCTTGCATTTCCCAACAAGTAATTGGATCTCATATGGAGATGTTTAGTGAAGTAGAATGGAAAAAATCGAATGCAACTACACAAGAACTAGTGTGTAACTGTCGTTCGGAATCAGTTTTGCGCAGTGTTAACTGAAACATGGATATCTGACTCATACGGAGTCCATTTTGGCTCCACAAGTAGTCAAACATTTGTGACAACCAGATGCTTCAAACAATTCTTTCACAGGGAACTTTTGGAGAACTTTTCTTAAGGAGTTCATTCAGAAACTTGTATAGAAACTTTCTTAATGAGCACTCGACAAAGGCAATTCGAGAACATACACAAAGTCCCAGCTCTTGACCTAGTGCATCATCATAACCGAGGTCTCTTGCATTTCCCTACAAGTAATTGGATCTCATATGGAGATTTTTAGTGAAGTAGAATGGAAAAAATCGAATGCAACTACACAAGAACTAGTGTGTAACTGTCGTCCGGAATCAGTTTTGCGCAGTGTTAACTGAAACATGGATATCTGACTCATACGGAGTCCGTTTTGGCTCCACAAGTAGTCAAAACGTTTGTGACGACCAGATGCTTCGAAGGATTCTTTCATATGGAACTTTTGGAGAACTTTTCTTAAGGAGTTCGTTCAGAAACTTGTATAGAGACTTTCTTAATGAGCACTCGACAAACTCAATTCGAGAACATACACAAAGTCCCAGCTATGGACCTAGTGCATCATTATAACCGACGTCTCTTGCCTTTCCCATCAAGTAATTGGATCTCATATGGAGATGTTTAGTGAAGTAGAATGGAAAAAATCGAATGCAACTACACATGAAATAGTCTGTAACTATCGTTCGGAATCAGTTTTGCGTAGTGTTAACTGAAACATGGATATCTGACTCATAGAGAGTCCGTTTTGGCTCCACAAGTAGTCAAAACGTTTGAGACGACCAGATGCTTCAAAGAATTCTTTCATAGAGAACTTTTGGAGAACTTTTCTTAAGGAGTTCGTTCATAAACTTCTATAGAAACTTTCTTAATGGCACTCGACAAACGCAATTCGAGAACATACACAAAGTCCCAGCTATGGACCTAGTGCATCATCATATCCGAGGTCTCTTGCATTTCCCTACAAGTAATTGGATCTCATATGGAGATGTTTAGTGAAGTAGAATGGAAAAAATCGAATGCAACTATACAAGAACTAGTCTCTAACTATCGTACGGAATCAGTTTTGCGCAGTGTTAACTGAAATATGGATATCTGACTCATACGGAGTCCGTTTTGCGTCCACATGTAGTCAAAACGTTTGTGACGACCAGATGCTTCAAAGGATTATTTCATATGGAACTTTTGGAGAACTTTTATTAAAAAGTTCATTCAGAAACTTGTATAGAAACTTTCTTAATGAGCACTCGACAAACGCATTTCGAGAACATACACAAAGTCCCAGCTATGGACCAAGTGCATCATCATAACCGAGGTCTCTTGCATTTCCCTACTAGTAATTGGATCTCATATGGAGATGTTTAGTGAAGTAGAATGGAAAAAATTGAATGCAACTCCACAAGAACTAGTCTATAACTGTCGTTCGGAATCAGTTTTGCATAGTGTTAATTGAAACATGGATATCTGACTCATACGGAGTCCGTTTTGGCTCCACAAGTAGTCAAAATGTTTTTGATGACCAGATGCTTCAAAGGATTCTTTCATAGGGAACTTTTGGAGAACTTTTCTTAAGGAGTTCGTTCAACCACTTGTATAGAAACTTTCTTAATGAGCACTCGACAAACGTATTTCGAGAACATACACAAAGTCCCAGCTATGGACCTAGTGCATCATCATAACCGAGGTCTCTTGCATTTCCCAACAAGTAATTGGATCTCATACGGAGATGTTTATTGAAGTAGAATGGAAAAAATCGAATGCAACTACACATGAACTAGTCTATAACTGTCGTTCGGAATCAGTTTTGCGCAGTGTTAACTGAAACATGGATATCTGACTCATACAGAGTTCGTTTTGGCTCCACAAGTAGTCAAGACGTTTGTGACGACCGGATGCTTCGAAGGATTATTTTATAGGGAACTTTTGGAGAACTTTTCTTAAGGAGGTCGTTCAGAAACTTGTATAGAAACTTTCTTAATGAGCACTCGACAAACGCATTTCGAGAACATACACAAAGTCCCAACTATCGACCTAGTGCATCATCATAACTGAGGTCGCTTGCATTTCCCAACAAGTAATTGGATCTCATATGGAGATGTTTAGTGAAGTAGAATGGAAAAAATGGAATGCAACTACACAAGAACTAGTCTGTAACTGTCGTACGGAATCAGTTTTGCGCAGTGTTAACTGAAATATGGATATCTGACTCATACGGAGTCCGTTTTGGGTCCACAAGTAGTCAAAACGTTTGTGACGACCAGATGCTTCAAAGGATTCTTTCATATGGAACTTTTGGAGAACTTTTCTTAAGGAGTTCGTTCAGAAACTTGTATAGAAACTTTCATAATGAGCACTCGACAAACGCATTTCGAGAACGTACACAAAGTCCCAGCTATGGACCTAGTGCATCATCATAACCGAGGTCTCTTGCATTTCCCTACAAGTAATTGGATTTCATATGGAGATGTTTAGTGAAGTAGAATGGAAAAAATCGAATGCAACTACACATGAACTAGTCTGTAACTGTCGTTCGGAATCAGTTTTGCGCAGTGTTAACTGAAACATGGATATCTGACTCATACAGAGTTCGTTTTGGCTCCACAAGTAGTCAAAACGTTTGTGACGACCAGATGCTTCGAAGGATTCTTTCATATGGAACTTTTGGAGAACTTTTCTTAAGGAGTTCGTTCAGAAACTTGTATAGAAACTTTCTTAATGGGCACTCGACAAACGCAATTCGAGAACATACACAAAGTCCCAGCTATGGACCTAGTGCATCATCATAACCGACGTCTCTTGCATTTCCCAATAAGTAATTGGATCTCATATGGAGATGTTTAGTGAAGTAGAATGGAAAAAATCGAATGCAACTACACATGAAATAGTCTGTAACTGTCGTTCGGAATCAGTTTTGCGTAGTGTTAACTGAAACATGGATATCTGACTCATACAGAGTTCGTTTTGGCTCCACAAGTAGTCAAAACGTTTGTGACGACCAGATGCTTCGAAGGATTCTTTCATATGGAACTTTTGGAGAACTTTTCTTAAGGAGTTCGTTCAGAAACTTGTATAGAAACTTTCTTAATGAGCACTCCACAAGCGCAATTCGAGAACATACACAAAGTCCCAGCTATGGAACTAGTGCATCATCATAACCGAGGTCTCTTGCATTTCCCTACAAGTAATTGGGTCTCATATGGAGATGTTTAGTGAAGTATAATGGAAAAAATCGAATGCAACTACACAAGAACTAGTCTGTAACTGCCGTTCGGATTCAGTTTTCCGCAGTGTTAACTGAAACATGGATATCTGACTCATACGGAGTCCGTTTTGGCTCCACAAGTAGCCAAAACGTTTGTGACGACCAGATGCTTCAAAGGATTCTTTCATACGGAACTTTTGGAGAACTTTTCTTAAGGAGTTCGTTCAGAAACTTGTATAGAAACTTTCTTAATGAGCACTCGACAAACGCATTTCGAGAACATACATAAAGTCCCAGCTATGTAACTAGTGCATCATCATAACCGAGGTCTCTTGCATTTCCCAACAAGTAATTGGATCTCATATGGAGATGTTTAGTGAAGTAGAATGGAAAAAATCGAATGCAACTACACAAGAACTAGTCTGTAACTGTCGTTCGGAATCAGTTTTGCGCAGTGTTAACTGAAACATGGATATCTGACTCATACAGAGTCCGTTTTGGCTCCACAAGTAGTCAAAACGTTTGATACGACCAGATGCTTCAAAGAATTCTTTCATAGGGAACTTTTGGAGAACTTTTCTTAAGGAGTTCGTTCAGAAACTTGTATAGAAACTTTATTAATGGCACTCGACAAACGCAATTCGAGAACATACACAAAGTCCCAGCTATGGACCTAGTGCATCATCATAACCGAGGTCTCTTGCATTTCCCTACAAGTAATTGGATCTCATATGGAGATGTTTAGTGAAGTAGAATGGAAAAAATCGAATGCAACTACACAAGAACTAGTCTGTAACTGTCGTACGGAATCAGTTTTGCGCAGTGTTAACTGAAATATGGATATCTGACTCATACGGAGTCCGTTTTGGGTCCACAAGTAGTCAAAACGTTTGTGACGACCAGATGCTTCAAATGATTATTTCATATGGAACTTTTGGAGAACTTTTATTAAAAAGTTCATTCAGAAACTTGTATAGAAACTTTCTTAATGAGCACTCGACAAACGCATTTCGAGAACATACACAAAGTCCCAGCTATGGACCTAGTGCATCATCATAACCGAGGTCTCTTGCATTTCCCTACTAGTAATTGGATCTCATATGGAGATGTTTAGTGAAGTAGAATGGAAAAAATTGAATGCAACTCCACAAGCACTAGTCTATAACTGTCGTTCGGAATCAGTTTTGCATAGTGTTAATTGAAACATGGATATCTGACTCATACGGAGTCCGTTTTGGCTCCACAAGTAGTCAAAATGTTTTTGATGACCAGATGCTTCAAAGGATTCTTTCATAGGGAACTTTTGGAGAACTTTTCTTAAGGAGTTCGTTCAGCCACTTGTATAGAAACTTTCTTAATGAGCACTCGACAAACGCATTTCGAGAACATACACAAAGTCCCAGCTATGGACCTAGTGCATCATCATAACCGAGGTCTCTTGCATTTCCCAACAAGTAGTTGGATCTCATATGGAGATGTTTAGTGAAGTAGAATGGAAAAAATCGAATGAAACTACACATGAACTAGTCTATAACTGTCGTTCGGAATCAGTTTTGCGCAGTGTTAACTGAAACATGGATATCTGACTCATACAGAGTTCGTTTTGGCTCCACAAGTAGTCAAAACGTTTGTGACGACCGGATGCTTCGAAGGATTATTTTATAGGGAACTTTTGGAGAACTTTTCTTCAGGAGTTCGTTCAGAAACTTGTATAGAAACTTTCTTAATGAGCACTCGACAAACGCATTTCGAGAACATACACAAAGTCCGAGCTATGGACCTAGTGCATCATCATAACCGAGGTCTCTTGCATTTCCCAACAAGTAATTCGATCTCATATGGAGATGTTTAGTGAAGTAGAATGGAAAAAATCGAATGCAACTACACAAGAACTAGTCTGTAACTGTCGTTCGGAATCAGTTTTGCGCAGTGTTAACTGAAACATGGATATCTGACTCATACAGAGTCCGTTCTGGCTCCACAAGTAGTCAAAACGTTTGTGACGACCAGCTGCTTCAAAGAATTCTTTCATAGGGAACATTTGGAGAACTTTTCTTACGGAGTTCGTTCAAAAACTTGTATCGAAACTGAGGCATCTTGCATTTCCCTACAAGTAATTGGATCTCATATGGAGATGTTTAGTGAAGTAGAATGGAAAAATCGAATGCAACTACACAAGAACTAGTCTGTAACTATCGTTCGGAATAAGTTTTGCGCAGTGTTAACTGAAACATGGATATCTGACTCATATGGAGTCTGTTTTGGCTCCACAAGTAGTCAAAACGTTTGTGACGACCAGATGCTTCGAAGGATTTTTTCATAGGGAACTTTTGGAGAACTTTTCTTAAGGAGTTCGTTTGAAACTAGTATAGAAACTTCCTTAATGAGCACTCGACAAAGGCAATTCGAGAACATGCACAAAGTCCCAGCGATGGACCTAGTGCATCATCATAACCGAGGTCTCTTGCATTTCCCTACAAGTAATTGGATCTCATATCGAGATGTTTAGTGAAGTAGAATGGAAAAAACTGAATGCAACTACACGAGAGCTAGTCTGTAACTGTCGTACGGAATCAGTTTTGCACAGTGTTAACTGAAACATGGATATCTGACTCATACGGAGTCCGTTTTGGCTCCACAAGTAGTCAAAACATTTGTGACGACCAGATGCTTCAAAGGATTCTTTCATAGGGAACTTTTGGAGAACTTTTCTTAAGTAGTTCGTTCAGAAACTTGTATAGAAACTTTCTTAATGAGCACTCGACAAAGGGAATTCGAGAACATACACAAAGTCCCAGCTATGGACCTAGTGCATCATCATAGCCGAGGCATCTTGCATTTCCCTACAAGTAATTGGATCTCGTATGGAGATGTTTAGTGAAGTAGAATGGAAAAAATCGAATGCAACTACACAAGAACTAGTCTATAACTGTCGTTCGGAATCAGTTTTGCGTAGTGTTAACTGAGACATGGATATCTCACACATAAGGAGTCCGTTTTGGCTCCACAAGTAGTCAAAACGTTTGTGCCAACCAGATGCTTCAAACGATTCTTTCATAGGGAACTTTTGGAGAACTTTTCTTAAGGAGTTTGTTCTGAAACTTGTATAGAAACTTTCTTAATGAGCACTCGACAAAGGCAATTCGAGAACATACACAAAGTCCCTGCTATGGACCTAGTGCATCATCATAACCGAGGTCTCTTGCATTTCCCTACAAGTAATTGGATGTAATATGGGGATGTTTAGTGACGTAGAATGGAAAAAATCGAATGCAACTACACAAGAACTAGTCTGTAACTGTCGTTCAGAATCAGTTTTGCCCAGTGTTAACTGAAACATGGATATCTGACACATACGGAGTCCGTTTTGGCTCCACAAGTAGCCAAAACGTTTGTGACGACCAGATGCTTCAAAGGATTCTTTCATACGGAACATTTGGAGAACTTTTCTTAAGGAGTTCGTTCAGAAACTTGTATAGAAGCTTTCTTAATGAGCACTCGACAAAGGCAATTGGAGAACATACACAAAGTCCCAGCTATGGACCTAGTGCATCCTCATAACCAAGGTCTCTTGCATTTCCCTACAAGTAATTGGATCTCATATGGAGATTATTTTTAGTGAAGTAGAATGGAAAAAAGTGAATGCAACTACACAAGAACTAGTCTGTAACTGTCGTTCGGAATCAGTTTTGCGCAGTGTTAACTGAAACATGGATATCTGACTCATACGGAGTCTGTTTTGGCTCCACAAGTAGCCAAAATGTTTGTGACGACCAGATGCTTCAAAGTATTCTTTCATAGGGACCTTTTGGAGAACTTTTCTTAAGGTGTTCGTTCAGAAACTTGTATAGAAACTTTCTAAATGAGCACTCGACAAACGCATTTCGAGAACATACACAAAGTCCCAGGTATGGACCTAGTGCATTGTCATAACCGAGGTCTCTTGCATTTCCCAACAAGTAATTGGATATCATATGGAGATGTTTAGTGAAGTAGAATGGAAAAAATCGAATGCAACTACACAAGAACTAGTCTGGAACTGTCGTTCGGAATCAGTTTTGCGCAGTGTTAACTGAAACATGGATATCTTACTCATACGGAGTCCGTTTTGGCTCCACAAGTAGTCAAAACGTTTGTGACGACAAGATGCTTCAAAGGATTCTTTCATAGGGAACTTTTGGAGAACTTTCTTAAAGAGTTCGTTCAGGAACTTGTATAGAAACTTTCTTAATGAGCACTCGACAAACGCAATTCGAGAACATACACAAAGCCCCAGCTATGGACCTATTGCATCATCATAACCGAGGTCTCTTGCATTTCCCAACAAGTAATTGGATCTCATATGGAGATGTTTAGTGAAGTAAAATGGAAAAAATCGAATGCAACTACACAAGAACTAGTCTGTAACTGTCGTTCGGAATCAGTTTTGCGCGGTGTTAACTAAAACATGGATATCTGACTCATACGGAGTCCGTTTAGGCTCCACAAGTAGGCAAAACGTTTGTGACGACCAGATGCTTCAAATGACTCTTTCATAGGGAACTTTTTGAGAACATTTCTTAAGAGGTTCGTTCAGAAACTTGTATAGAAACTTTCTTAATGAGCACTCGACAAAGGCAATTGGAGAACATACACAAAGTCCCAGCTATGGACCTAGTGCATCCTCATAACCGAGGTCTCTTGCATTTCCCTACAAGTAATTGGATCTCATATGGAGATGTTTAGTGAAGTAGAATGGAAAAAAGTGAATGCAACTACACAAGAACTAGTCTGTAACTGTCGTTCGGAATCAGTTTTGCGCAGTGTTAACTGAAACATGGATATCTGACTCATACGGAGTCCGTTTTGGCTCCACAAGTAGTCAAAACGTTTGTGAAGACCAGATGCTTCAAAGGATTCTTTCATATGGAATTTTGGCGAACTTTTCTTAAGGAGTTCGTTCAGAAACTTGTATAGAAACTTTCTTAATGAGCACTCGACAAACGCATTTCGAGAACATACACAAAGTCCCAGCTATGGACCTAGTGCATCATCATAACTGAGGTATCTTGCATTTCCCTACAAGTAATTGGATCTCATATGGAGATGTTTAGTGGAGTAGAATGGAAAAAACCGAATGCAACTACACAAGAACTAGTCTGTAACTGTCGTTCGGAATCAGTTTTGCGCAGTGTTAACTAAAACATGGATATCTGACTTATGCGGAGTCCGTTTTGGATCCACAAGTAGTCAAAACATTTGTGACGACCAGATGCTTCAAAGGATTCTTTCATAGGGATCTTTTGGAGAACTTTTCTTAAGGAGTTCGTTCAGAAACATGTATAGAAACTTTCTTAATGAGCACTCGATAAACGCATTCCGAGAACATACACAAAGTCCCAGCTATGGACCTAGTGCATCATCATAACCGAGGTCTCTTGCATTTCTCTACAAGTAATTGGATCTCATATGGAGATTTTTAGTGAAGTAGAATGGAAAAAATCGAATGCAACTACACAAGAACTACTGTGTAACTGTCGTCCGGAATCAGTTTTGCGCAGTGTTAACTGAAACATGGATATCTGACTCATACGGAGTCCGTTTTGGCTCCACAAGTAGTCAAAAAGTTTATGACGACAAGATGCTTCAAGGGATTCTTTCATAGGTTACTTTTGGAGGAAGTTTCTTAAGGAGTTCGGTCAGAAACTTGTATAGAGACTTTCTTAATGAGCACTCGACAAACGCATTTCGAGAACATACACAAAGTCCCATCTATGGACCTAGTGCATCATCATAACCGAGGTCTCTTCCATTTCCCTATAAGTAATTGTATCTCATATGGGGAAGTTTAGTGAAGTAGAATGGAAAAAATTGAATGCAACTACACAAGAACTAGTCTGTAACTGTCGTTCGGAATCAGTTTTGCGCAGTGTTAACTGAAACATGGATATCTGACTCATACGGAGTCCGTTTTGGCTCCACAAGTAGTCAAAACGTTTGTGTCGACTAGATGCTTCAAAGGATTCTTTCATATGGAACTTTTGAAGAACGTTTCTTAAGGAGTTTGTTCAGAAACTTGTATAGAAACTTTCTTAATGAGCACTCGACAAACGCATTTCGAGAACATACACAAAGTCCCAGCTATGGACCTGGTGCATCATCAGAACCGAGGTCTCTTGCATTTCCCTACAAGTAATTGGATCTCATATGGAGATGTTTAGTGAAGTAGAATGGAAAAAATCGAATGCAACTACACAAGAACTAGTGTGTACCTGTCGTTTGGAATCAGTTTTGCACAGTGTTAATTGAAACATGGATATCTGACTCATACGGAGTCCGTTTTGGCTCCACAAGTAGTCAAAATGTTTGTGACGACCAGATGCTTCAAAGTATTCTTTCATATGGAACTTTTGCAGAACGTTTCTTAAGGAGTCCGTTCAGAAACTTGTATAGAAACTTTCTTAATGAGCACTCGACAATCGCATTTCAAGAACATACACAAAGTCCCAGCTATGGACCTAGTGCCTCATCATAACCGAGGTCTCTTGCATTTCCCTACAAGTAATTGTATCTCATATGGGGATGTTTAGTGAAGTAGAATGGACAAAATTGAATGCAACTACACAAGAACTAGTCTGTAACTGTCGTTCGGAATCAGTTTTGCACAGTGTTAACTGAAACATGGATATCTGACTCATACGGAGTCCGTTTTGGCTCCACAAGTAGTCAAAACGTTTGTATCGACCAGATACTTCAAAGGATTCTTTCATATGGAACTTTTGGAGAACGTTTCTTAAGGAGACCGTTCAGAAACATGTATAGAAACTTTCTTAATGAGCACTCGACAAAGGCAATTGGAGAACATACACAAAGTCCCAGCTATGGACCTAGTGCATCCTCATAACCGAGGTCTCTTGCATTTCCCTACAAGTAATTGGATCTCATATGGAGATGTTTAGTGAAGTGGAATGGAAAAAGGTGAACGCAACTACACAAGAACTAGTCTGTAACTGTCGTTCGAAATCAGTTTTGCCCAGTGTTAACTGAAACATTGATATCTGACTCATACGGAGTCCGTTTTGGCTCCACAAGTAGTCAAAACGTTTGTGAAGACCAGATGCTTCAAAGTATTCTTTCATATGGAACTTTTGGCGAACTTTTCTTAAGGAGTTCGTTCAGAAACTTGTATAGAAACTTTCTTAATGAGCACTCGACAAACGCATTTCGAGAACATACACAAAGTCCCAGCTATGGACCTAGTGCATCATCATAACCGAGGTCTCTTGCATTTCCCAACAAGTAATTGGATCTCATATGGAGATGTTTAGTGAAGTATAATCGAAAAAATCAAATGCAACTACACAAGATCTAGTCTGTAACTGACGTTCGGAATCAGTTTTGTGCAGTGTTAACTGAAACATGGATATCTGACTCATACGGAGTCCGTTTTGGCTCCACAAGTAGTCAAAACGTTTGTGACGACCAGATGCTTCAAAGGATTCTTTCATAGGGAACTTTTCTTAAGGAGTTCGTTCAGAAACTTGAATAGAAACTTTCTTAATGAGCACTCGACAAACGCATTTCGAGAACATACTCAAAGTCCCAGCTATGGACCTAGTGCATCATCATAACCAAGGTCTCTTGAATTTCCCTACAAGTAATTGGATCTCATATGGAGATGTTTATTGAAGTATAATGGAAAAAATCGAATGCAACTACACAAGAACTAGTCTGTAACTGCCGTTCGGAATCAGTTTTGCGCAGTGTTAACTGAAACATGGATATCTGACTCATACGGAGTCCGTGTTGGCTCCACAAGTAGTCAAAACGTTGTGTCGACCAGATGTTTCAAAGGATTCTTTCATATGGAACTTTTGGAGAACTTTTCTTAAGGAGTTCGTTCAGAAACATGTATAGAAACTTTCTTAATGAGCACTCGATAAACGCATTCCGAGAACATACACAAAGTCCCAGCTATGGACCTAGTGCATCATCATAACCGAGGTCTCTTGCATTTCGCTACAAGTAATTGGATCTCATATGGAGATGCTTAGTGAAGTATAATGGAAAAAATCGAATGCAACTACACAAGAACTAGTCTGTAACTGCCGTTCGGAATCAGTTTTGCGCAGTGTTAACTGAAACATGAATATCTGACTCATACGGAGTCCGTGTTGGCTCCCCAAGTAGTCAAAACGTTTGTGTCGACCAGATGCTTCAAAGGATTCTTTCATATGGAACTTTTGGAGAACTTTTCTTAAGGAGTTCGTTCAGAAACATGTATAGAAACTTTCTTAATGAGCACTCGATAAACGCATTCCGAGAACATACACAAAGTCCCAGCTATGGACCTAGTGCATCATCATAACCGAGGTCTCTTGCATTTCCCTACAAGTAATTGGATCTCATATGGAGATTTTTACTGAAGTAGAATGGAAAAAATCGAATGCAACTACACAAGAACTAGTGTGTAACTGTCGTCCGGAATCAGTTTTGCGCAGTGTTAACTGAAACATGGATATCTGACTCATACGGAGTCCGTTTTGGCTCCACAAGTAGTCAAAACGTTTGTGACGACCAGATGCTTCAAAGGATTCTTTCATAGGTAACTTTTGGAGGAAGTTTCTTAAGGAGTTCATTCAGAAACTTGTATAGAGACTTTCTTAATGAGCACTCGACAAACGCATTTCGAAGAAAGGGAGTTGGGATTCCATTGGATGAATCTTTAAAGAAGATGCAGCACAAAGGAAACAAAGGCTAAACTAACGCTTTTGTTTGAACAAAAAAGATTCTTGTTTCACCGAGGGAAAGAGAGAAGTTCTGGATAAATTGACGTACACAAAGTCCCATCTATGGACCTAGTGCATCATCATAACCGAGGTCTCTTGCATTTCCCTACAAGTAATTGTATCTCATATGATGATGTTTAGTGAAGTAGAATGGAAAAAATTGAATGCAACTACATAAGAACTAGTCTGTAACTGTCGTTCGGAATCAGTTTTGCGCAGTGTTAACTGAAACATGGATATCTGACTCATACGGAGTCCGTTTTGGCTCCACAAGTAGTCAAAACGTTTGTGTCGACTAGATGGTTCAAAGGATTCTTTCATATGGAACTTTTGAAGAACGTTTCTTAAGGAGTTTGTTCAGAAACTTGTATAGAAACTTTCTTAATGAGCACTCGACAAACGCATTTCGAGAACATACACAAAGTCCCAGCTATGGACCTAGTGCATCATCAGAACCGAGGTATCTTGCATTTCCCTACAAGTAATTGGATCTCATATGGAGATGTTTAGTGAAGTAGAATGGAAAAAATCGAATGCAACTACACAAGAACTAGTGTGTACCTGTCGTTTGGAATCAGTTTTGCACAGTGTTAATTGAAACATGGATATCTGACACATACGGAGTCCGTTTTGGCTCCACAAGTAGTCAAAATGTTTGTGGCGACCAGATGCTTCAAAGGATTCTTTCATATGGAACTTTTGGAGAACGTTTCTTAAGGAGTCCGTTCAGAAACTTGTATAGAAACTTTCTTAATGAGCACTCGACAAACGCATTTCAAGAAGATACACAAAGTCCCAGCTATGGACCTAGTGCCTCATCATAACCGAGGTCTCTTGCATTTCCCTACAAGTAATTGGATCTCATATGGAGATGTTTAGTGAAGTAGAATGGAAAAAATCGAATGCAACTACACAAGAACTAGTCTGTAACTGTCGTTCGGAATCAGTTTTGCACAGTGTTAACTGAAACATGGATATCTGACTCATACGGAGTCCGTTTTGGCTCCACAAGTAGTCAAAATGTTTGTGACGACCAGATGCTTCAAAGGATTCTTTCATATGGAACTTTTGGAGAACGTTTCTTAAGGACTCCGTTTAGAAACATGTATAGAAACTTTCTTAATGAGCACTCGACAAACGCATTTCAAGAACATACACAAAGTCCCAGCTATGGACCTAGTGCCTCATCATAACCGAGGTCTCTTGCATTTGCCTACAAGTAATTGGATCTCATATGGGGATGTTTAGTGAAGGGGAATGGAAAAAATTGAATGCAACTACACAAGAACTAGTCTGTAACTGTCGTTCGGAATCAGTTTTGCACAGGGTTAACTGAAATATGGATATCTGACTCATACGGAGTCCGTTTTGGCTCCACAAGTAGTCAAAACGTTTGTGTCGACCAGATACTTCAAAGGATTCTTTCATATGGAACTTTTGGAGAACGTTTCTTAAGGAGTCCGTTCAGAAACTTGTATAGAAACTTTCTTAATGAGCACTCGACAAAGGCAATTGGAGAACATACACAAAGTCCCAGCTATGGACCTAGTGCATCCTCATAACCGAGGTCTCTTGCATTTCCCTACAAGTAATTGGATCTCATATGGAGATGTTTAGTGAAGTGGAATGGAAAAAAGTGAATGCAACTACACAAGAACTAGTCTGTAACTGTCGTTCGGAATCAGTTTTGCGCAGTGTTAACTGAAACATGGATATCTGACTCATACGGAGTCCGTTTTGGCTCCACAAGTAGTCAAATCGTTTGTGAAGACCAGATGCTTCAAAGGATTCTTTCATATGGAACTTTTGGTGAACTTTTCTTAAGGAGTTCATTCAGAAACTTGTATAGAAACTTTCTTAATGAGCACTCGACAAACGCATTTCGAGAACATACACAAAGTCCCAGCTATGGACCTAGTGCATCATCATAACCGAGGTCTCTTGCATTTCCCTACAAGTAATTGGATCTCATATGGAGATGTTTAGTGAAGTATAATCGAAAAAATCAAATGCAACTACACAAGAACTAGTCTGTAACTG
>NC_057799.1:507476445-507478849 GCF_018294505.1 Triticum aestivum
CATGGTCTCTTGAATTTCCCTACAAGTAATTGGATCTCATATGGAGATGTTTATTGAAGTATAATGGAAAAAATCGAATGCAACTACACAAGAACTAGTCTGTAACTGCCGTTCGGAATCAGTTTTGCGCAGTGTTAACTGAAACATGGATATCTGACTCATACGGAGTCCGTGTTGGCTCCACAAGTAGTCAAAACGTTTGTGTCGACCAGATGCTTCAAAGGATTCTTTCATATGGAACTTTTGGAGAACTTTTCTTAAGGAGTTCGTTCAGAAACATGTATAGAAACTTTCTTAATGAGCACTCGATCAACGCATTCCGAGAACATACACAAACTCCCAGCTATGGACCTAGTGCATCATCATAACCGAGGTCTCTTGCATTTCGCTACAAGTAATTGGATCTCATAAGGAGATGCTTAGTGAAGTATAATGGAAAAAATCGAATGCAACTACACAAGAACTAGTCTGTAACTGCCGTTCGGAATCAGTTTTGCGCAGTGTTAACTGAAACATGAATATCTGACTCATACGGAGTCCGTGTTGGCTCCACAAGTAGTCAAAATGTTTGTGGCGACCAGATGATTCAAAGGATTCTTTCATATGGAACTTTTGGAGAACGTTTCTTAAGGAGTCCGTTCAGAAACTTGTATAGAAACTTTCTTAATGAGCACTCGACAAACGCATTTCAAGAACATACACAAAGTCCCAGCTATGGACCTAGTGCCTCATCATAACCGAGGTCTCTTGCATTTCCCTACAATTAATTGGATCTCATATGGAGATGTTTAGTGAAGTAGAATGGAAAAAATCGAATGCAACTACACAAGAACTAGTCTGTAACTGTCGTTCGGAATCAGTTTTGCACAGTGTTAACTCAAACATGGATATCTGACTCATACGGAGTCCGTTTTGGCTCCACAAGTAGTCAAAATGTTTGTGACGACCAGATGCTTCAAAGGATTCTTTCATATGGAACTTTTGGAGAACGTTTCTTAAGGAGTCCGTTTAGAAACTTGTATAGAAACTTTCTTAATGAGCACTCGACAAACGCATTTCAAGAACATACACAAAGTCCCAGCTATGGACCTAGTGCCTCATCATAACCGAGGTCTCTTGCATTTGCCTACAAGTAATTGGATCTCATATGGGGATGTTTAGTGAAGGGAATGGAAAAAATTGAATGCAACTACACAAGTACTAGTCTGTAACTGTCGTTCGGAATCAGTTTTGCACAGGGTTAACTGAAATATGGATATCTGACTCATACGGAGTCCGTTTTGGCTCCACAAGTAGTCAAAACGTTTGTGTCGACCAGATACTTCAAAGGATTCTTTCATATGGAACTTTTGGAGAACGTTTCTTAAGGAGTCCGTTCAGAAACTTGTATAGAAACTTTCTTAATGAGCACTCGACAAAGGCAATTGGAGGACATACACAAAGTCCCAGCTATGGACCTAGTGCATCCTCATAACCGAGGTCTCTTGCATTTCCCTACAAGTAATTGGATCTCATATGGAGATGTTTAGTGAAGTGGAATGGAAAAAAGTGAATGCAACTACACAAGAACTAGTCTGTAACTGTCGTTCGGAATCAGTTTTGCGCAGTGTTAACTGAAACATGGATATCTGACTCATACGGAGTCCGTTTTGGCTCCACAAGTAGTCAAATCGTTTGTGAAGACCAGATGCTTCAAAGAATTCTTTCATATGGAACTTTTGGTGAACTTTTCTTAAGGAGTTCGTTCAGAAAGTTGTATAGAAACTTTCTTAATGAGCACTCGACAAACGCATTTCGAGAACATACACAAAGTCCCAGCTATGGACCTAGTGCATCATCATAACCGAGGTCTCTTGCATTTCCCTACAAGTAATTGGATCTCATATGGAGATGTTTAGTGAAGTATAATCGAAAAAATCAAATGCAACTACACAAGAACTAGTCTGTAACTGACGTTCGGAATCAGTTTTGCGCAGTGTTAACTGAAACATGGATATCTGACTCATACGGAGTCCGTTTTGGCTCCACAAGTAGTCAAAACGTTTGTGACGACCAGATGCTTCAAAGGATTCTTTCATAGGGAACTTTTGGGGAACTTTTCTTAAGGAGTTCGTTCAGAAACTTGTATAGAAACTTTCTTAATGAGCACTCGACAAACGCATTTCGAGAACATACTCAAAGTCCCAGCTATGGACCTAGTGCATCATCATAACCATGGTCTCTTGAATTTCCCTACAAGTAATTGGATCTCATATGGAGATGTTTATTGAAGTATAATGGAAAAAATCGAATGCAACTACACAAGAACTAGTCTGTAACTGCCGTTCGGAATCAGTTTTGCGCAGTGTTAACTGAAACATGGATATCTGACTCATACGGAGTCCGTGTTGGCTCCACAAGTAGT
>NC_057799.1:507478859-507479312 GCF_018294505.1 Triticum aestivum
CATCATAACCGAGGTCTCTTGCATTTCGCTACAAGTAATTGGATCTCATATGGAGATGCTTAGTGAAGTATAATGGAAAAAATCGAATGCAACTACACAAGAACTAGTCTGTAACTGCCGTTCGGAATCAGTTTTGCGCAGTGTTAACTGAAACATGAATATCTGACTCATACGGAGTCCGTGTTGGCTCCCCAAGTAGTCAAAACGTTTGTGTCGACCAGATGCTTCAAAGGATTCTTTCATATGGAACTTTTGGAGAACTTTTCTTAAGGAGTTCGTTCAGAAACATGTATAGAAACTTTCTTAATGAGCACTCGATAAACGCATTCCGAGAACATACACAAAGTCCCAGCTATGGACCTAGTGCATCATCATAACCGAGGTCTCTTGCATTTCCCTACAAGTAATTGGATCTCATATGGAGATTTTTACTGAAGTAGAATGGAAAAAATC
>NC_057799.1:507479322-507480446 GCF_018294505.1 Triticum aestivum
CATGGTCTCTTGAATTTCCCTACAAGTAATTGGATCTCATATGGAGATGTTTATTGAAGTATAATGGAAAAAATCGAATGCAACTACACAAGAACTAGTCTGTAACTGCCGTTCGGAATCAGTTTTGCGCAGTGTTAACTGAAACATGGATATCTGACTCATACGGAGTCCGTGTTGGCTCCACAAGTAGTCAAAACGTTTGTGTCGACCAGATGCTTCAAAGGATTCTTTCATATGGAACTTTTGGAGAACTTTTCTTAAGGAGTTCGTTCAGAAACATGTATAGAAACTTTCTTAATGAGCACTCGATCAACGCATTCCGAGAACATACACAAACTCCCAGCTATGGACCTAGTGCATCATCATAACCGAGGTCTCTTGCATTTCGCTACAAGTAATTGGATCTCATAAGGAGATGCTTAGTGAAGTATAATGGAAAAAATCGAATGCAACTACACAAGAACTAGTCTGTAACTGCCGTTCGGAATCAGTTTTGCGCAGTGTTAACTGAAACATGAATATCTGACTCATACGGAGTCCGTGTTGGCTCCACAAGTAGTCAAAATGTTTGTGGCGACCAGATGATTCAAAGGATTCTTTCATATGGAACTTTTGGAGAACGTTTCTTAAGGAGTCCGTTCAGAAACTTGTATAGAAACTTTCTTAATGAGCACTCGACAAACGCATTTCAAGAACATACACAAAGTCCCAGCTATGGACCTAGTGCCTCATCATAACCGAGGTCTCTTGCATTTCCCTACAATTAATTGGATCTCATATGGAGATGTTTAGTGAAGTAGAATGGAAAAAATCGAATGCAACTACACAAGAACTAGTCTGTAACTGTCGTTCGGAATCAGTTTTGCACAGTGTTAACTCAAACATGGATATCTGACTCATACGGAGTCCGTTTTGGCTCCACAAGTAGTCAAAATGTTTGTGACGACCAGATGCTTCAAAGGATTCTTTCATATGGAACTTTTGGAGAACGTTTCTTAAGGAGTCCGTTTAGAAACTTGTATAGAAACTTTCTTAATGAGCACTCGACAAACGCATTTCAAGAACATACACAAAGTCCCAGCTATGGACCTAGTGCCTCATCATAACCGAGGTCTCTTGCATTT
>NC_057799.1:507480827-507482467 GCF_018294505.1 Triticum aestivum
GACCTAGTGCAGCATCATAACCGAGGTCTCTTGCATTTCGCTACAAGTAATTGGATCTCATATGGAGATGCTTAGTGAAGTATAATGGAAAAAATCGAATGCAACTACACAAGAACTAGTCTGTAACTGCCGTTCGGAATCAGTTTTGCGCAGTGTTAACTGAAACATGAATATCTGACTCATACGGAGTCCGTGTTGGCTCCCCAAGTAGTCAAAACGTTTGTGTCGACCAGATGCTTCAAAGGATTCTTTCATATGGAACTTTTGGAGAACTTTTCTTAAGGAGTTCGTTCAGAAACATGTATAGAAACTTTCTTAATGAGCACTCGATAAACGCATTCCGAGAACATACACAAAGTCCCAGCTATGGACCTAGTGCATCATCATAACCGAGGTCTCTTGCATTTCCCTACAAGTAATTGGATCTCATATGGAGATTTTTACTGAAGTAGAATGGAAAAAATCAAATGCAACTACACAAGAACTAGTGTGTAACTATCGTCTGGAATCAGTTTTGCGCAGTGTTAACTGAAACATGGATATCTGACTCATACGGAGTCCGTTTTGGCTCCACAAGTAGTCAAAACGTTTGTGACGACCAGATGCTTCAAAGGATTCTTTCATAGGTAACTTTTGGAGGAAGTTTCTTAAGGAGTTCATTCAGAAACTTGTATAGAGACTTTCTTAATGAGCACTCGACAAACGCATTTCGAAGAAAGGGAGTTGGGATTCCATTGGATGAATCTTTAAAGAAGATGCAGCACAGAGGAAACAAAGGCTAAACTAAGCGCTTTTGTTTGAACAAAAAAGATTCTTGTTTCACCGAGGGAAAGAGAGAAGTTCTGGATAAATTGACATACACAAAGTCCCATCTATGGACCTAGTGCATCATCATAACCGAGGTCTCTTGCATTTCCATACAAGTAATTGTATCTCATATGGGGATGTTTAGTGAAGTAGAATGGAAAAAATTGAATGCAACTACACAAGAACTAGTCTGTAACTGCCGTTCGGAATCAGTTTTGCGCAGTGTTAACTGAAACATGGATATCTGACTCATACGGAGTCCGTTTTGGCTCCACAAGTAGTCAAAACGTTTGTGTCGACCAGATGCTTCAAAGGATTCTTTCATATGGAACTTTTGGAGAACTTTTCTTAAGGAGTTCGTTCAGAAACATGTATAGAAACTTTCTTAATGAGCACTCGATAAACGCATTCCGAGAACATACACAAACTCCCAGCTATGGACCTAGTGCATCATCATAACCGAGGTCTCTTGCATTTCGCTACAAGTAATTGGATCTCATATGGAGATGCTTAGTGAAGTATAATGGAAAAAATCGAATGCAACTACACAAGAACTAGTCTGTAACTGCCGTTCGGAATCAGTTTTGCGCAGTGTTAACTGAAACATGAATATCTGACTCATACGGAGTCCGTGTTGGCTCCACAAGTAGTCAAAATGTTTGTGGCGACCAGATGCTTCAAAGGATTCTTTCATATGGAACTTTTGGAGAACGTTTCTTAAGGAGTCCGTTCAGAAACTTGTATAGAAACTTTCTTAATGAGCACTCGACAAACGCATTTCAAGAACATACACAAAGTCCCAGCTATGGACCTAGTGCCTCATCATAACCGAG
>NC_057799.1:507483765-507486638 GCF_018294505.1 Triticum aestivum
AGTCAAAATGTTTGTGACGACCAGATGCTTCAAAGGATTCTTTCATATGGAACTTTTGGAGAACGTTTCTTAAGGAGTCCGTTTAGAAACTTGTATAGAAACTTTCTTAATGAGCACTCGACAAACGCATTTCAAGAACATACACAAAGTCCCAGCTATGGACCTAGTGCCTCATCATAACCGAGGTCTCTTGCATTTCCCTACAAGTAATTGGATCTCATATGGGGATGTTTAGTGAAGGGGAATGGAAAAAATTGAATGCAACTACACAAGAACTAGTCTGTAACTGTCGTTCGGAATCAGTTTTGCACAGGGTTAACTGAAATATGGATATCTGACTCATACGGAGTCCGTTTTGGCTCCACAAGTAGTCAAAACGTTTGTGTCGACCAGATACTTCAAAGGATTCTTTCATATGGAACTTTTGGAGAACGTTTCTTAACGAGTCCGTTCAGAAACTTGTATAGAAACTTTCTTAATGAGCACTCGACAAAGGCAATTGGAGAACATACACAAAGTCCCAGCTATGGACCTAGTGCATCCTCATAACCGAGGTCTCTTGCATTTCCCTACAAGTAATTGGATCTCATATGGAGATGTTTAGTGAAGTGGAATGGAAAAAAGTGAATGCAACTACACAAGAACTAGTCTGTAACTGTCGTTCGGAATCAGTTTTGCGCAGTGTTAACTGAAACATGGATATCTGACTCATACGGAGTCCGTTTTGGCTCCACAAGTAGTCAAATCGTTTGTGAAGACCAGATGCTTCAAAGGATTCTTTCATATGGAACTTTTGGTGAACTTTTCTTAAGGAGTTCATTCAGAAACTTGTATAGAAACTTTCTTAATGAGCACTCGACAAACGCATTTCGAGAACATACACAAAGTCCCAGCTATGGACCTAGTGCATCATCATAACCGAGGTCTCTTGCATTTCCCTACAAGTAATTGGATCTCATATGGAGATGTTTAGTGAAGTATAATCGAAAAAATCAAATGCAACTACACAAGAACTAGTCTGTAACTGCCGTTCGGAATCAGTTTTGCGCAGTGTTAACTGAAACATGGATATCTGACTCATACGGAGTCCGTGTTGGCTCCACAAGTAGTCAAAACGTTTGTGTCGACTAGATGCTTCAAAGGATTCTTTCATATGGAACTTTTGGAGAACTTTTCTTAAGGAGTTCGTTCAGAAACATGTATAGAAACTTTCTTAATGAGCACTCGATAAACGCATTCCGAGAACATACACAAAGTCCCAGCTATGGACCTAGTGCATCATCATAACCGAGGTCTCTTGCATTTCCCTACAAGTAATTGGATCTCATATGGAGATGCTTAGTGAAGTATAATGGAAAAAATCGAATGCAACTACACAAGAACTAGTCTGTAACTGTCGTTCGGAATCAGTTTTGCGCAGTGTTAACTGAAACATGGATATCTGACTCATACGGAGTCCGTTTTGGCTCCACAAGTAGTCAAAACGTTTGTGTCGACCAGATGCTTAAAAGGATTCTTTCATATGGAACTTTTTAAGAATGTTTCTTAAGGAGTTTGTTCAGAAACTTGTATAGAAACTTTTCTTAATGAGCACTCGACAAACGCATTTCGAGAACATACACAAAGTCCCAGCTATGGACATAGTGCATCATCATAACCGAGGTCTCTTGCATTTCCCTACAAGTAATTGGATCTCATATGGAGATGTTTAGTGAAGTAGAATGGAAAAAATCGAATGCAACTACACAAGAACTAGTCTGTAACTGTCGTTCGGAATCAGTTTTGCGCAGTGTTAACTGAAACATGGATATCTGACTCATACGGAGTCCGTTTTGGCTCCACAGGGAGTCAAAATGTTTGTGACGACCAGATGCTTCAAAGGATTCTTTCATATGGAACTTTTGGAGAACGTTTCTTAAGGAGTCCGTTTAGAAACTTGTATAGAAACTTTCTTAATGAGCACTCGACAAACGCATTTCAAGAACATACACAAAGTCCCAGCTATGGACCTAGTGCCTCATCATAACCGAGGTCTCTTGCATTTCCCTACAAGTAATTGGATCTCATATGGGGATGTTTAGTGAAGGGGAATGGAAAAAATTGAATGCAACTACACAAGAACTAGTCTGTAACTGTCGTTCGGAATCAGTTTTGCACAGGGTTAACTGAAATATGGATATCTGACTCATACGGAGTCCGTTTTGGCTCCACAAGTAGTCAAAACGTTTGTGTCGACCAGATACTTCAAAGGATTCTTTCATATGGAACTTTTGGAGAACGTTTCTTAAGGAGTCCGTTCAGAAACTTGTATAGAAACTTTCTTAATGAGCACTCGACAAAGGCAATTGGAGAACATACACAAAGTCCCAGCTATGGACCTAGTGCATCCTCATAACCGAGGTCTCTTGCATTTCCCTACAAGTAATTGGATCTCATATGGAGATGTTTAGTGAAGTGGAATGGAAAAAAGTGAATGCAACTACACAAGAACTAGTCTGTAACTGTCGTTCGGAATCAGTTTTGCGCAGTGTTAACTGAAACATGGATATCTGACTCATACGGAGTCCGTTTTGGCTCCACAAGTAGTCAAATCGTTTGTGAAGACCAGATGCTTCAAAGGATTCTTTCATATGGAACTTTTGGTGAACTTTTCTTAAGGAGTTCATTCAGAAACTTGTATAGAAACTTTCTTAATGAGCACTCGACAAACGCATTTCGAGAACATACACAAAGTCCCAGCTATGGACCTAGTGCATCATCATAACCGAGGTCTCTTGCATTTCCCTACAAGTAATTGGATCTCATATGGAGATGTTTAGTGAAGTATAATCGAAAAAATCAAATGCAACTACACAAGAACTAGTCTGTAACTG
>NC_057799.1:507486648-507487786 GCF_018294505.1 Triticum aestivum
AGATGCTTCAAAGGATTCTTTCATATGGAACTTTTGGAGAACTTTTCTTAAGGAGTTCGTTCAGAAACATGTATAGAAACTTTCTTAATGAGCACTCGATAAACGCATTCCGAGAACATACACAAAGTCCCAGCTATGGACCTAGTGCATCATCATAACCGAGGTCTCTTGCATTTCCCTACAAGTAATTGGATCTCATATGGAGATGCTTAGTGAAGTATAATGGAAAAAATCGAATGCAACTACACAAGAACTAGTCTGTAACTGTCGTTCGGAATCAGTTTTGCGCAGTGTTAACTGAAACATGGATATCTGACTCATACAGAGTCCGTTTTGGCTCCACAAGTAGTCAAAACGTTTGTGTCGACCAGATGCTTAAAAGGATTCTTTCATATGGAACTTTTTAAGAATGTTTCTTAAGGAGTTTGTTCAGAAACTTGTATAGAAACTTTTCTTAATGAGCACTCGACAAACGCATTTCGAGAACATACACAAAGTCCCAGCTATGGACATAGTGCATCATCATAACCGAGGTCTCTTGCATTTCCCTACAAGTAATTGGATCTCATATGGAGATGTTTAGTGAAGTAGAATGGAAAAAATCGAATGCAACTACACAAGAACTAGTGTGTACCTGTCGTTCCGAATCAGTTTTGCACAGTGTTAATTGAAACATGGATATCTGACTCATACGGAGTCCGTTTTGGCTCCACAAGTAGTGAAAACATTTGTGACGGCCAGATGCTTCAAAGGATTCTTTCATATGGAACTTTTGGAGAACATTTCTTAAGGAGTCCGTTCAGAAACTTGTATAGAAACTTTCTTAATGAGCACTCGACAAACGCATTTCAAGAACATACACAAAGTCCCAGCTATGGACCTAGTGCATCATCATAACCGAGGTCTCTTGCATTTCCCTACAAGTAACTGGGACTCATATGGAGATGTTTAGTGAAGTAGAATGGAAAAAACCGAATGCAACTACACAAGAACTAGTTTGTAACTGTCGGTCGGAATCAGTTTTGCGCAGTGTTAACTGAAACATGGATATCTGACTCATACGGAGTCCGTTTTGGCTCCACAAGTAGTCAAAACGTTTGTGATGACCAGATGCTTCAAAGGATTCTTTCATATGGAA
>NC_057799.1:507488006-507489839 GCF_018294505.1 Triticum aestivum
GAGGTCTCTTGCATTTCCCTACAAGTAATTGTATCTCCTATGGGGATGTTTAGTGAAGTAGAATGGAAAAAATTGAATGCAACTACACAAGAGCTAGTCTGTAACTGTCGTTCGGAATCAGTTTTGCACAGTGTTAACTGAAACATGGATATCTGACTCATACGGAGTCCGTTTTGGCTGCACAAGTAGTCTAAACGTTTGTGTCGACCAGATGCTTCAAAGGATTCTTTCATATGGAACTTTTGGAGAACGTTTCTTAAGGAGTCCGTTCAGGAACTTGTATAGAAACTTTCTTAATGAGCACTCGACAAACGCATTCCGAGAACATACACAAAGTCCTAGCTATGGACCTAGTGCATCATCATAACCGAGGTCTCTTGCATTTCCCATACAAGTAATTGGATCTCATATGGAGATGTTTAGTGAAGTATAATGGAAAAAAATCGAATGCAACTACACAAGAACTAGTTTGTAACTGCCGTTCGGAATCAGTTTTGCGGAGTGTTAACTGAAACATGGATATCTGACTCATACGGAGTCCGTTTTGGCTCCACAAGTAGTCAAAACGTTTGTGACGACCAGATGCTTCAAAGGATTCTTTCATAGGGAACTTTTGGGGAACTTTTCTTAAGGAGTTCGTTCAGAAACTTGTCTAGAAATTTTCTTAATGAGCACTCAACAAACGCATTTCGAGAACATACTCAAAGTCCCAGCTATGGACCTAGTGCATCATCATAACCGAGGTCTGTTGCATTTCCCTACAAGTAATTGAATCTCATATGGAGATATTTAGTGAAGTAGAATGGAAAAATCGAATGCAACTACACAAGAACTAGTCTGTAACTGTCGTTCGGAATCAGTTTTGCGCAGTGTTAACTGAAACATGGATATCTGACTCATACGGAGTCCATTTTGGCTCCACAAGTAGTCAAAACGTTTGTGACAACCAGATGCTTCAAACGATTCTTTCATAGGGAACTTTTGGAGAACTTTTCTGAAGGAGTTCGTTCAGAAACTTGTATAGAAACTTTCTTAATGAGCACTCGACAAAGGCAATTCGAGAACATACACAAAGTCCCAGCTCTTGACCTAGTGCATCATCATAACTGAGGTCTCTTGCATTTCCCTACAAGTAATTGGATCTCATATGGAGATGTTGTAACATACCAAATTTTCAATTTGGTATGTTATACATAGATCATCATTGCATATCATGTTTGATTGCATTTTGACAAATCCTCGATAAATCCTAAGCAACTCAAGGACCCCCGGAGAGAGTTGGGGATTTTCTTGAATTTTCATATTTGATTTTTATCAAATATTAAGACGAGGATTTTGGTTTTAATTATTTTCTCTCCGGAAAAATATTTCATCTTATAAATAAACGAGAGGAGAAAATATGACTTCTCCAAAACCATTGAAATACTGGAGGAAAAATGTTAAAATCATTTATTGGAATTATTTGGATTTTATTTGCTATTTTTATTGCATTAAAAATATTGCATGTTTTCAAAATATTTATTTTCGTGTTAAAAAAATGTTCACCCTATTCTAGATTTTCTAACTAGACGGGAAAAATTTATTTTATATTTTTCTGACTTTTATTTATTGATCTATGAATTATTTTCCGCAGAACGATTTAAAAAAAAACAGACGCGCGCGCCCGCTGGGCCGAGCCCAGGCCGCCGGCCCACCCCCGCGCCCCTCTCCTCTCCCCGCACGACGCCGCCGTCGCCGTGTCCATGGCGGACACGGGAAGCCTCGCCGCCGCACCTTGCCCCCTTCCCCAAGCTGCTGCCCCCCCTTTCCTATTTACACCCCCTCTCTCTCTCC
>NC_057799.1:507490532-507532442 GCF_018294505.1 Triticum aestivum
CTCGCCCCCCCGAGCCCGCACCTCGCCGCCCTCGCCGCCGAGCCCGGAGCCCCGCCGGAGCCCCGATGAGGTACTGCCTCGTTGCCCCGTTCGTCGTTGCCGGTTTTTGTTAAAAAAAACCTTCGTTTTAAAAAAAAACCCTAGATCGGTTTTTTTCGGTTTTATTATTTTGCGAGCGTTCACCGAACCGTTCGTTTTAACGAACGCGTTCGTCGGTTTTTCTCTGTTAACGAACGTCCGTTCTTTAACCGTTCGTCCATTTTTTCTTTTTCGTCTGTTTTTTCTGCGATTATCTCAGATTCGATTTCTGATCGAATCTTCGATTCTGTTTAACTTCTTGCTCGTTTATCGGAATCAGGTGATTCAAGCGCCTAGAGTTTCATCTCAAAATTCTCTTTCCGTTTAACCTACTCAAACAAGTTTTTGCTACAGTAAAATTTGACCTAGATCCAGATTAGTAAACGAAGCTATTTTCTTTCGCCGTTTGACTTTCGAGTTGATTCTTTTGCAAACCGGAGTTCTTAAGTTGAACTTTCTGGTTGGATCTTTTATTCGAGTTTTACCTGTGCATTAGATGAGTACTGATTGTATGCTTGTTTGTTTGCGATAGAGTACCCGGAGTGTGCCGCTTGTTACTTCGAATCGCTAGGTTTTGCGGATCATCAGCAAGGCAAGTAACACTTTGATCATACCTTTCCATACCCAGTTTTATTGCATTAGATCTATTCCTCAAACATTGCATGATTAGGATCTAATTAAATTGTGGGTATTGGGAAGTAGTTGAGGTAGAACCTATTACCTGTTTTATTATCAAACCCTTGGGAGTTACTTCTACGTTGCTTTTATTATTGCCATGCTATGCTCGTAGACGTGGATTGGGTTTGAGAGATTTTCATGACAGATGTGAGATTGTTAATTAATGGTTTACTTAAGGTGGCAACTAAAACTCACATCTGGGTGGATTGAGGTACCTGGGTATTCCAGGATTGCCTATTTTTCTTTTGGACCGCCACCCAGGTTCAAAGGGATCATAAGATTATTCATGCTAGAAACTTCCGTGTGCAGCCGCAAGCTATTATGGGCTCTAGCATAGTTGACTAAGTTGTGTGAACTCTTACAGTGGTAGACTAGCAGATGTAGGGGAAAGTAGGTGTAACTGTCTACCCATACGTAAGGTGCAAACACTTCTGAAAGACTGTGTCTCGGTCATCCGTTTCTCAAACATCATGTAGTGCGAGAATCAAGCGGAGGCGATCGAGTCTTGTGGGGAAAAGTGCACAAACCTCTGCAGAGTGTATAAACTAATCATGGTTAGCCGTGTCCCCGGTTATGGACAACTTGAGTATCTAGTACTTGGATTATCATGTGAATCTCATCACTATGTTACTTCTAATTAATTTTGTTGGGTTATTGATGACACTTAATTGGGATTGAGATGCTGTCAACCATCTCAATGTTTCACAACCACCATGATAGTTAAATAAAATTTATTCCTTTGGAGTAGGATAAAATTGGCTTTTCGCAAAACTGTAACCATAGAGCTTTCCACCAGCCATATATGCATGTAGTATAGCATTGTTATTGTTCATTATTCTCTATGTGTTACATTGCCAGCATATCCTATGTGCTGACCCGTTTTCGGGCTGCAACATTTCATGTTGCAGACTTTTCAGACGACGAGTAAGGTGCCTTAGGTCGTGGTCTTATACTCAGTGATGCCGCTGGAGTTGATGGACTCACTTATCTTCCAAGTCTTCCGCTGTTATCGTTATTAGATGGCCTTAAGCCATCTTTATCATACTTATTCTCTTTGGAGATATTCGATGTAATAAGTGTGTGATTGCTACTCTGTTATAAATCCTCCATTTGTACTGTGCGTGTCAGCATTACTGATCCAAGGATGACACTGGTGCACAGCAGCACAGACCATTTGAGGTCTGGTCGCTACAAAGTTGGTATCAGAGCACACGCTGACTGTAGGACACGACCACTAAGCTTAAGCCCTAGAAAGCTTCTCTCTTCTCATTTCTGACCCCTCTTCTCTTTCTACTCTTTTAGGAATGGCGAATGCAAGGAGCAAGTTCCTGCAACCAGATGAAGACACGCCGTTTGGTCGACACTTGAAGGAAGTCACCAAGTACTTGAACATAGGAATACCAAGCATCACCGGAACCTACAATGCCACATTACCTGAAGAGGAGAGCTGGAAGATTCAAGTTATCATTCCAGGAAGGATGTTTAGTGCCATAAGATTGGTTTTCGAAGCACCAACTTGGAGTTTAGGGAAGAGCATGGCCGCACACATTGCCATGGGACGCATTGGAGAAGTCTACTACCAGGAGCTTAAGGATACAATTTACCAAATTTGTGGACGCCGAAATGCGCAATGGGAGATGATCAGAACCAAGAAGGATGGATCAATCGCAGCTTTCATCCAGGAGCAGAACCAACATATTCGTCGCCAGGAGAACCAGATGTGCACGGACAAGGAAGAACTGAAGAAGGCATTAACGAAGATCAAGGAACTCCAAGAAGAACTCAAGGCTACACGCGAAGATTATTTGGAGGAAATCAACGCACTAGTAGGGAAGAATGACGACCTGGAGAAGAAGATTGGAGTATTCATGGGAAATCCAGTGCCAAAAGCAGAAGTCGACGAATGCACTTGTCCGGATAACTACATCATCATCGACGACACCGACTCAGAACCAAGTGAAGATGACTGGGTTGATGAAGCTGGAGCAGACATCATGGAGTCTTCAACGGATCAGAATTTCTAGTAGACCACCATATCAGTAGTAGTTTCCCCCCATTTAATAGTATAGTTCAAGCACTTTGTAACGCTAGTAGATCGATTGTTTTGCCTTGTTTGAATTGATTGAGTGATATTGATT
The DNA here is from genome assembly GCF_018294505.1 of Triticum aestivum. Lineage (NCBI taxonomy): Eukaryota > Viridiplantae > Streptophyta > Magnoliopsida > Poales > Poaceae > Triticum > Triticum aestivum. The sequence continues at coordinate 507,493,427 of NC_057799.1, forward strand.
GAATTTGTCTCATGAGCATATGGGTAGTGTTTTCTCTCTAGACCTCATTCTATTCTTAACTCTCATCTTTTCTAAACCTATCAGATGCCTCCGAGACGCGACACCGGATTTGTTTTCCCGCCAGAGATCACCCAGTTGATTCAGCAACAGAATGCCCTGATGCAAGTGTTAGTGCAGAACCAAGGCAACAACAACAACCCACCGCCACCACCACCTGTTGATCACTTAGCCCGTTTCTTAAGGCTAAACCCGCCGGTGTTTTCCAGTAGCACCGAGCCGATTGTTGCAGATGATTGGCTCCGCAAAGTTGGAAGGGAGTTGACCACTGCAGGATGCACAGATGCGGAAAGAGTGCGTTTTGCCGCACATCAGCTAGATGGACCCGCAGCATCATGGTGGGAGAATTATACAGCCACACACCCTATTGACACTGTCACATGGGACCAGTTTCAGCAAGCTTTTCGTACAGCACATGTTTCAGCAGGAGCTATGGCTATGAAGAAGCGTGAGTTTCGCAACCTACGCCAAGGAGGACGCACCGTAGGCCAGTATGTGGAGGAATTCAGTAAGTTAGCACGTTATGCACCAGATGACGTTGCTACAGATGCAGCCAAGAAGGAGAAGTTTTTGGAAGGATTGAATGATGAACTGAGTATGCAGTTGATGGTAGCAACCTTCAACAACTACCAGGAGCTGGTAGATAGAGCTCTCATGATTGAAGGAAAGCAACAGCAGATTGAAAACCGTAAGAGGAAGTATGGACAAGGGAAGTATAACTCAGGAGCTCAGCAGAAGCCTCGATTTACCCCGAAGCCGGGAGGACAGTTTTAGCATACCCATGGAGGAGGTAGTTCGCACAACCATAATGGCTCTAAAAATGGTAATGGGAATGGAGGAAGCAACGGACAGAACCGCACCAACCCATCTACCCCAGCCAAGAGGGAATTGAGCCAAGTCACTTGTTTTAAGTGTCAGAAGAATGGACATTATGCCAATGAATGTCCTGAAGCCCAAAATGGAAATGGCAATGGAAGCTCTGGGAAGAAGCCGAACCCGTTCAACAAAGGACATGTGAACCACGTGAGCGTGGAGGAGGTTGAAGCTCAGCCTGATGCAGTAATAGGTAAGTTTTTGGTTAAGTCATTTACTGCAACCGTTCTTTTCGATACTAGTGCATCGCATTCATACATATCAAGGGGATTCGTGAATAATTTTAAGATGTCCACCAAAGTTCTCAGAAACCCTATGTTAGTAACCTCGCCAGGAGCAGAGTATATGGCCACCCAAGGATGTTTTCAGATACCATTGGCCATTGGTAGGCATGTTTTCCCCTCAGACCTCATTGTTTTGGAATCGCAAGGTTTGGATGTGATTTTGGGAATGGATTGGCTATCGTTGTATGGAGGAAACATCGATTGTGCCAGCAAGACAATTTTGCTTACCACCCCGGAAGGAAAGAGGATCAAGTATGTATCCCGACATATGCCGAAGAGGACTCAAGTAAATTCCTTATCAGGAGTTGTACAGGAGGAAGTACCAGTGGTGAAGGACTATCCGGATGTATTTTCAGAAGAGTTGCCAGGCATGCCACCAGATAGAGACATTGAGTTCTTGATTGAACTTTTGCCAGGCACAGGGCCAATATCTAAGAGACCGTACAGGATGCCCGCAAAGGATTTGGAGGAAATTAAGAAGCAGATCAAGGAGTTACTGGATAAAGGCTATATTCGCCCAAGTTCGTCACCTTGGGGATCACCAGTACTTCTAGTGGAGAAGAAAGATGGATCGCTGAGGATGGTTGTTGATTACCGAGGATTGAATGAAGTGACCATCAAAAACAAGTACCCACTGCCGATGATCAATGATTTGTTTGACCGCCTACAAGGAGCTAAAGTATTTTCCAAGATCGATCTACAATCAGGATACCATCAGTTAAAGATTCGAGAGCAGGATATACCCAAGACGGCATTTACCACCAGATATGGATTGTATGAGTATACCGTTATGTCATTTGGTCTGACTAACGCACCTGCCTATTTCATGAACCTGATGAACAAAGTGTTTATGGAGTTTTTGGATAAGTTCGTCGTAGTGTTCATTGATGATATTTTAATCTTTTCCAAGGATGAGGAAGAGCATGAGGAGCATTTACGATTGGTACTTGAGAAGCTCAGAGAACATCAGTTATATGCTAAGTTCAGCAAATGTGAGTTTTGGCTGAAGGAAGTTGGATTCCTTGGACATGTTATTTCTGGAGAAGGAATAGCAGTAGACCCTGCCAAGGTTGACGCAGTGACAAGTTGGGAATCACCCACGACAGTTGGAGAAATCCGGAGTTTTCTTGGACTTGCAGGATACTACCGGAGATTCATCGAGAATTTCTCGAAGATTGCTAAGCCCATGACTGAGCTATTGAAGAAAGACACCAAATTCAATTGGACTGAGGAATGTGAAGCTAGTTTCCAAGAGTTGAAGAAACGATTGGTTACATCACCAGTGTTGATTCTGCCAGATCAACGCAAGGATTATGAAGTTTATTGCGACGCTTCTCGTCGAGGACTTGGAGCAGTGCTCATGCAGGAAGGAAGAGTTGTGTCATATGCTTCACAACTTAAACCCCATGAGAAGAATTATGCTACGCACGATTTGGAGTTAGCAGCCGTGGTGCATGCATTGAAGACATGGAGACATTTTCTCATCGGAAACCATTGTGAAGTGTACACGGATCACAAGAGTTTGAAGTACATTTTCACGCAGAAGGAGTTAAATCTCAGACAGCGGAGATGGTTGGAGCTCATTAAAGATTATGATATGAGATTGCATTATCACCCTGGAAAGGCTAACGTAGTAGCAGACGCATTGAGCCGTAAGAGTCATGTCAACACCCTCATGACAGGAGAGTTACCTCAGGAGTTAGCCGAGGACCTTCGCGAGCTATGTTTGGAGATAGTCCCAAGAGGCTATTTAGCGACACTGGAGATTCAGTCTACCTTGATGGAAAGGATCAGAGAAGCTCAGAAGACAGACAAGGAGATTGAAGAGATAAAGGAGAAGATGAGCAAAGGAAAAGCCAAGGGATTTCTTGAGGATGAGCACGATACCTTATGGTTCGAGGGCCGCGTATATGTACCAAATGATCCGGAGATCAGGAAGTTAATTTTGCAAGAAGCCCATGATTCACCATACTCGATTCACCCAGGAAATACGAAGATGTATTTGGATTTGAAGAATATTTTCTGGTGGACCGGAATGAAGAAGGATATTGCAGAATATGTAGCAGTTTGTGATGTGTGTCAGAGAGTGAAGGCAGAGCATCAGAAGCCAGCAGGATGGCTACAGCCATTGCCGATACCCGAATGGAAGTGGGATAAAATAGGCATGGATTTTATCACAGGATTACCCAGGACTCGTTCAGGCTATGACTCAATATGGGTTGTAGTTGACCGTTTAACGAAAGTGGCCCATTTCATTCCAGTAAAGACCACTTATACCAGTGCTAAGTTGGCAAAGATATACATGACCAGGATCGTATGTTTGCATGGAGTCCCGAGGACCATTGTATCAGACAGAGGAACCCAATTTACCTCGAAGTTTTGGAAGCAGTTACATGAGACATTGGGAACCAGGCTGGAATTTAGTACAGCATTTCACCCACAGACAGATGGACAGACCGAGAGAGTCAACCAGATTTTGGAGGACATGTTGAGAGCATGTGCACTAGATTATGGATCTAGTTGGGACGACAATTTGCCATATGCGGAGATTTCTTATAACAACAGTTATCAAACCAGTTTGAAGATGGCCCCTTTCGACGCTTTGTACGTAAGAAGGTGTAGAACGCCGTTGTTATGGGACGAAGTTGGAGACCGTGAGTTGTTTGGACCAGATTTGATTAAGGAGTCTGAACAGAAAGTGAGGTTGATTCGCGATAGGCTCAAGGTAGCCCAGTCCAGGCAGAAGAGTTATGCTGATTCTAAACGAAAAGAGACAGTTCACGAAGTCGGAGACCGAGTATATCTTCGAGTATCACCACTTCGAGGAGTGAAGCGCTTTGGAGTTAAGGGAAAGTTAGCGCCCCGTTTTATCGGACCATACAGAGTGTTGGAACGTATGGGAGAGGTTGCTTACAAGCTGGAATTGCCCGAAGGATTGTCTGGAGTTCATGATGTATTTCACGTTTCGCAGTTGAAGAAGTGCCACGCAGAGATGGCTGAGATACCACTGAGAGATACTGTGCCACTGGAAGCGATTCAGTTGGAAAGTGATTTGACCTATGAGGAGAAACCAGTTAAGATTCTCGAGTATGCCAGCCGAGTCACCCGCAGCAAGGTTATCAAGTTTTGCAAAGTCCAGTGGAGTCACCACACGGAGGATGAAGCCACCTAGGAGCAAGGTTATCATAACCGAGGTCTCTTGAATTTCCCTACAAGTAATTGGATCTCATATGGAGATGTTTAGTGAAGTAGAATGGAAAAAATTGAATGCAACTACACAAGAACTAGTCTGTACCTGTCGTTCGGAATCAGTTTTGCACAGTGTTAATTGAAACATGGATATCTGACTCATACGGAGTCCGTTTTGCCTCCACAAGTAGTCAAAACGTTTGTGACAACCAGATGCTTCAAATGATTCTTTCATAGGTAAATTTTGGAGAAAGTTTCTTAAGGAGTTCGTTCAGAAACTTGTACAGAAACTTTCTTAATGAGCACTCGACAAACGCATTTCGAGAACATACACAAAGTCCCAGCTATGGACCTAGTGCATCATCATAACCGAGGTCTCTTGCATTTCCCTACAAGTAATTGTATCTCTTATGGGTATGTTTAGTGAAGTAGAATCAAAAAAATCAAATGCAACTACACAAGCACTAGTCTGTAACTGCCGTTCAGAATCAGTTTTGCGCAATGTTTACTGAAACATGGATATCTGACTCATACAGAGTCCGTCTTGGCTCCACAAGTAGTTGAAACGTTTGTGTCGACCAGATGCTTCAAAGGATTCTTTCATAGGGAACTTTTGAAGAACTTTTCTTAAGGAGTTCGTTCAGAAACTTGTATAGAAACTTTCTTAATGAGCACTCGACCAACGCATTTCGAGAACATACACTAAGTCCCAGCTATGGACCTAGTGCATCATCATAACCGAGGTCTCTTGCATTTCCCTACAAGTAATTGGATCTCATATGGAGATGTTTAGTGAAGTATAATGGAAAAAATCGAATGCAACTACACAAGAACTAGTCTGTAACTACCGTTCAGAATCAGTTTTGCGGAGTGTTAACTGAAACATGGATATCTGACTCATACGGAGTCCGTTTTGGCTCCACAAGTAGTCAAAACGTTTGTGATGACCAAATGCTTCAAACGATTCTTAAATAGGGAACTTTTGGAGAACTTTTCTTAAGGAGTTCGTTCGGAAACTTGTATAGAAACTTTCTTAATGAGCACTCGACAAACGCATTTCGAGAACATACACAAAGTCCCAGCTATGGACCTAGTACATCATCATAACCGAGGTCTCTAGCATTTCACTACAAGTAACTGGATCTCATATGGAGATGTTTAGTGAAGTATAATAAAAAAAATCAAATGCAACTACAGAAGAACTAGTCTGTAACTGCCGTTCGTAATCAGTTTTGCGCAGTGTTAACTGAAACATGGATATCTGACTCATACGGAGTCCGTTTTGGCTCCACAAGTAGTCAAAACGTTTGTAACGACTAGATGCTTCAAAGGATTCTTTCATATGGAACTTTTGGAGAACTTTTATTAAGGAGTTCAGTCAGAAACTTGTATAGAAACTTTCTGAATGGGCACTCGACAAACGTATTTCGAGAACATACACAAAGTCTCAGCTATGGACCTAGTGCATCATCATAACCGAGGTCTCTTGCATTTCCCAACAAGTAGTTGGATCTCATATGGAGATGTTTAGTGAAGTAGAATGGAAAAAATCGAATGCAACTACACAAGAACTAGTGTGTACCTGTCGTTCGGAATCAGTTTTGCACAGTGTTAATTGAAACATGGATATCTGACTCATACGGAGTCCGTTTTGGCTCCACAAGTAGTCAAAACGTTTGTGACGACTAGATGCTTCAAAGGATTCTTTCATATGGAACTTTTGGAGAAAGTTTCTTAAGGAGTCCGTTCAGAAACTTGTATAGAAACTTTCTTAATGAGCACTCGACAAACGCATTTCAAGAACATACACAAAGTCCCAGCTATGGACCTAGTGCATCCTCATAACCGAGGTCTCTTGCATTTCCCTACAAGTAATTGTATCTCATATGGGGATGTTTAGTGAAGTAGAACGGAAAAAATTGAATGCAACTACACAAGAATTAGTCTGTAACTGTCGTTCGGAATCAGTTTTGCACAGTGTTAACTGAAACATGGATATCTGACTCATAAGGAGTCCGTTTTGGCTCCACAAGTAGTCAAAACGTTTGTGTCGACCATATGCTTCAAAGGATTCTTTCATATGGAACTTTTGGAGAACGTTTCTTAAGGAGTCCGTTCAGAAACTTGTATAGAAACTTTCTTAATGAGCACACGACAAACGCATTCCGAGAACATACACAAAGTCCCTGCTATTGACCTAGTGCATCATCATAACCGAGGTCTCTTGCATTTCCCATACAAGTAATTGGATCTCATATGGAGATGTTTAGTGAAGTATAATGGAAAAAAATCGAATGCAACTACAAAAGAACTAGTTTGTAACTGCCGTTCGGAATCAGTTTTTTGGAGTGTTAACTGAAACACGGATATCTGACTCATACGGAGTCCGTTTTGGCTCCACAAGTAGTCAAAACGTTTGTGACGACCAGATGCTTAAAAGGATTCCTTCATAGGGAACTTTTGGAGAACGTTTCTTAAGGAGTTCGTTCGGAAACTTGTATAGAAACTTTCTTAATGAGCACTCGACAAACGCATTTCGAGAACATACACAAAGTCCCAGCTATGGACCTAGTGCATCATCATTACCGAGGTCTCTTTCATTTCACTACAAGTAATTGGATCTCATATGGAGATGTTTAGTGAAGTATAATCGAAAATATCAAATGCAACTACACAAGAACTAGTCTGTAACTGCCGTTCGGAATCAGTTTTGCGCAGTGTTAACTGAAACATGGATATCTGACTCATACGGAGTCCGTTTTGGCTCCACAAGTAGTCAAAGCATTTGTGACAACCAGATGCTTCAAAGGATTCTTTCATAGGGAACTTTTGGGGAACTTTTCTTAAGGAGTTCGTTCAGAAACCTTAATAGAAACTTTCTTAATGAGCACTCGACAAACGCATTTCGAGAACATACTCAAAGTCCCAGCTATGGACCTAGTGCATCATCATAACCGAGGTCTCTTGCATTTCCCTACAAGTAATTTGATCTCATATGGAGATGTTTAGTGAAGTAGAATGGAAAAAATTGAATGCAACTACACAAGTACTAGTCTGTACCTGTCGTTCGGAATCAGTTTTGCACAGTGTTAATTGAAACATGGATATCTGACTCATACGGAGTCCGTTTTGGCTCCACAAGTAGTCAAAACGTTTGTGATTACCAGATGCTTCAAATGATTCTTTCATAGGTAAATTTTGGAGAAAGTTTCTTAAGGAGTTCGTTCAGAAACTTGTAAAGAAACTTTCTTAATGAGCACTCGACAAACGCATTTCGAGAACATACACAAAGTCCCAGCTATGGACCTAGTGCATCATCATAACCGAGGTCTCTTGCATTTCCCTACAAGTAATTGTATCTCATATGGGGATGTTTAGTGAAGTAGAATCGAAAAAATCAAATGCAACTACACAAGCACTAGTCTGTAACTGCCGTTCGGAATCAGTTTTGCGCAATGTTAACTGAAACATGGATATCTGACTCATACGGAGTCCGTCTTGGCTCCACAAGTAGTCAAAACGTTTGTGTCGACCAGATGCTTCAAAGGATTCTTTCATAGGGAACTTTTGGAGAACTTTTCTTAAGGAGTTCGTTCAGAAACTTGTATAGAACTTTCTTAATGAGCACTCGACCAACGCATTTCGAGAACATACACTAAGTCCCAGCTATGGACCTAGTGCATCATCATAACCGAGGTCTCTTGCATTTCCCTACAAGTAATTGGATCTCATATGGAGATGTTTAGTGAAGTATAATGGAAAAAATCGAATGCAACTACACAAGAACTAGTCTGTAACTACCGTTCAGAATCAGTTTTGCGGAGTGTTAACTGAAACATGGATATCTGACTCATACGGAGTCCGTTTTGGCTCCACAAGTAGTCAAAACGTTTGTGACGACCAGATGCTTCAAACGATTCTTAAATAGGGAACTTTTGGAGAACTTTTCTTAAGGAGTTCGTTCGGAAACTTGTATAGAAACTTTCTTAATGAGCACTCGACAAACGCATTTCGAGAACATACACAAAGTCCCAGCTATGGACCTAGTGCATCATCATAACCGAGGTCTCTTGCATTTCCCTACAAGTAATTGGATCTCATATGGAGATGTTTAGTGAAGTAGAATGGAAAAAATTGAATGCAACTACACAAGTACTAGTCTGTACCTGTCGTTCGGAATCAGTTTTGCACAGTGTTAATTGAAACATGGATATCTGACTCATACGGAGTCCGTTTTGGCTCCACAAGTAGTCAAAACGTTTGTGATTACCAGATGCTTCAAATGATTCTTTCATAGGTAAATTTTGGAGAAAGTTTCTTAAGGAGTTCGTTCAGAAACTTGTACAGAAACTTTCTTAATGAGCACTCGACAAACGCATTTCGAGAACATACACAAAGTCCCAGCTATGGACCTAGTGCATCATCAAAACCGAGGTCTCTTGCATTTCCCTACAAGTAATTGTATCTCATATGGGGATGTTTAGTGAAGTAGAATCGAAAAAATCAAATGCAACTACACAAGCACTAGTCTGTAACTGCCGTTCGGAATCAGTTTTGCGCAATGTTAACTGAAACATGGATATCTGACTCATACGGAGTCCGTCTTGGCTCCACAAGTAGTCAAAACGTTTGTGTCGACCAGATGCTTCAAAGGATTCTTTCATAGGGAAGTTTTGGAGAACTTTTCTTAAGGAGTTCGTTCAGAAACTTGTATAGAACTTTCTTAATGAGCACTCGACCAACGCATTTCGAGAACATACACTAAGTCCCAGCTATGGACCTAGTGCATCATCATAACCGAGGTCTCTTGCATTTCCCTACAAGTAATTGGATCTCATATGGAGATGTTTAGTGAAGTATAATGGAAAAAATCGAATGCAACTACACAAGAACTAGTCTGTAACTACCGTTCAGAATCAGTTTTGCGGAGTGTTAACTGAAACATGGATATCTGACTCATACGGAGTCCGTTTTGGCTCCACAAGTAGTCAAAACGTTTGTGACGACCAGATGCTTCAAACGATTCTTAAATAGGGAACTTTTGGAGAACTTTTCTTAAGGAGTTCGTTCGGAAACTTGTATAGAAACTTTCTTAATGAGCACTCGACAAACGCATTTCGAGAACATACACAAAGTCCCAGCTATGGACCTAGTGCATCATGATAACCGAGGTCTCTTGCATTTCACTACAAGTAATTGGATCTCATATGGAGATGTTTAGTGAAGTATAATCAAAAAAATCAAATGCAACTACAGAAGAACTAGTCTGTAACTGCCGTTCGTAATCAGTTTTGCGCAGTGCTAACTGAAACATGGATATCTGACTCATACGGAGTCCGTTTTGGCTCCACAAGTAGTCAAACGTTTGTGACGACTAGATGCTTCAAAGGATTATTTCATATGGAACTTTTGGAGAACTTTTATTAAGGAGTTCAGTCAGAAACTTGTATAGAAACTTTTTAATGGGCACTCGACAAACGTATTTCGAGAACATACACAAAGTCCCAGCTATGGACCTAGTGCATCATCATAACCGAGGTCTCTTGCATTTCCCAACAAGTAATTGGATCTCATATGGAGATGTTTAGTGAAGTAGAATGGAAAAAATCGAATGCAACTACACAAGAACTAGTGTGTACCTGTCGTTCGGAATCAGTTTTGCACAGTGTTAATTGAAACATGGATATCTGACTCATACGGAGTCCGTTTTGGCTCCACAAGTAGTCAAAACGTTTGTGACAAACAGATGCTTTAAAGGATTCTTTCATATGGAACTTTTGGAGAAAGTTTCTTAAGGAGTCCGTTCAGAAACTTGTATAGAAACTTTCTTAATGAGCACTCGACAAACGCATTTCAGAAACATACACAAAGTCCCAGCTATGGACCTAGTGCATCATCATAACCGAGGTCTCTTGCATTTCCCTACAAGTAATTGTATCTCATATGGGGATGTTTAGTGAAGTAGAATGGAAAAAATTGAATGCAACTACACAAGAACTAGTCTGTAACTGTCGTTCGGAATCAGTTTTGCACAGTGTTAACTGAAACATGGATATCTGACTCATAAGGAGTCCGTTTTGGCTCCACAAGTAGTCAAAACGTTTGTGTCGACCAGATGCTTCAAAGGATTCTTTCATATGGAACTTTTGGAGAACGTTTCTTAAGGAGTCCGTTCAGAAACTTGTATAGAAACTTTCTTAATGAGCACACGACAAACGCATTCCGAGAACATACACAAAGTCCCTGCTATTGACCTAGTGCATCATCATAACCGAGGTCTCTTGCATTTCCCATACAAGTAATTGGATCTCATATGGAGATGTTTAGTGAAGTATAATGGAAAAAAATTGAATGCAACTACAAAAGAACTAGTTTGTAACTGCCGTTCGGAATCAGTTTTTTGGAGTGTTAACTGAAACACGGATATCTGACTCATACAGAGTCCGTTTTGGCTCCACAAGTAGTCAAAACGTTTGTGACGACCAGATGCTTAAAAGGATTCCTTCATAGGGAACTTTTGGAGAACATTTCTTAAGGAGTTCGTTCGGAAACTTGTATAGAAACTTTCTTAATGAGCACTCGACAAACGCATTTCGAGAACATACACAAAGTCCCAGCTATGGACCTAGTGCATCATCATAACCGAGGTCTCTTGCATTTCACTACAAGTAATTGGATCTCATATGGAGATGTTTAGTGAAGTATAATCGAAAAAGCAAATGCAACTACACAAGAACTAGTCTGTAACTGCCGTTCGGAATCAGTTTTGCGCAGTGTTAACTGAAACACGGATATCTGACTCATACGGAGTCCATTTTGGCTCCACAAGTAGGCAAAACGTTTGTGACGACCAGATGCTTCAAAGGATTCTTTCATAGGGAACTTTTGGGGAACTTTTCTTAAGGAGTTCGTTCAGAAACTTGTATAGAAACTTTCTTAATGAGCACTCGACAAACGCATTTCGAGAACATACTCAAAGTCCCAGCTATGGACCTAGTGCATCATCATAACCGAGGTCTCTTGCATTTCCCTACAAGTAATTGGATCTCATATGGAGATGTTTAGTGAAGTAGAATGGAAAAAATTGAATGCAACTACACAAGTACTAGTCTGTACCTGTCGTTCGGAATTAGTTTTGCACAGTGTTAATTGAAACATGGATATCTGACTCATACAGAGTCCGTTTTGGCACCACAAGTAGTCAAAACGTTTGTGACAATCAGATGCTTCAAATGATTCTTTCATAGGTAAATTTTGGAGAAAGTTTCTTAAGGAGTTCGTTCAGAAACTTGTACAGAAACTTTCTTAATGAGCACTCGACAAACGCATTTCGAGAACATACACAAAGTCCCAGCTATGGACCTAGTGCATCATCATAACCGAGGTCTCTTGCATTTCCCTACAAGTAATTGTATCTCATATGGGGATGTTTAGTGAAGTAGAATGGAAAAAATTGAATGCAACTACACAAGAACTAGTTTGTAACTGTCGTTCGAAATCAGTTTTGCACAGTGTTAACTGAAACGTGGATATCTAACTCATAAGGAGTCCGTTTTGGCTCCACAAGTAGTCAAAACGTTTGTGTCGACCAGATGCTTCAAAGGATTCTTTCATATGGAACTTTTGGAGAACGTTTCTTAAGGAGTCCGTTCAGAAACTTGTATAGAAACTTTCTTAATGAGCACACGACAAACGCATTCCGAGAACATACACAAAGTCCCAGCTATTGACCTAGTGCATCATCATAACCGAGGTCTCTTGCATTTCCCATACAAGTAATTGGATCTCATATGGAGATGTTTAGTGAAGTATAATGGAAAAAAATCGAATGCAACTACAAAAGAACTAGTTTGTAACTGCCGTTCGGAATCTGTTTTTTGGAGTGTTAACTGAAACACGGATATCTGACTCATACGGAGTCCGTTTTGGCTCCACAAGTAGTCAAAACGTTTGTGGCGACCAGATGCTTAAAAGGATTCCTTCATAGGGAACTTTTGGAGAACGTTTCTTAAGGAGTTCGTTCGGAAACTTGTATAGAAACTTTTTTAATGAGCACTCGACAAACGCATTTCGAGAACATACACAAAGTCCCAGCTATGGACCTAGTGCATCATCATAACCGAGGTCTCTTGCATTTCACTACAAGTAATTGGATCTCATATGGAGATGTTTAGTGAAGTATAATCGAAAATATGAAATGCAACTACACAGGAACTAGTCTGTAACTGCCGTTCGGAATCAGTTTTGCGCAGTGTTAACTGAAACATGGATATCTGACTCATACGGAGTCAGTTTTGGCTCCACAAGTAGTCAAAACGTTTGTGACGACCAGATGCTTCAAAGGATTCTTTCATAGGGAACTTTTGGGGAACTTTTCTTAAGGAGTTCGTTCAGAAACCTTAATAGAAACTTTCTTAATGAGCACACGACAAACGCATTTCGAGAACATACTCAAAGTCCCAGCTATGGACCTAGTGCATCATCATAACCGAGGTCTCTTGCATTTACCTACAAGTAATTGGATCTCATATGGAGATGTTTAGTGACGTAGAATGGAAAAAATTGAATGCAACTACACAAGTACTAGTCTGTACCTGTCGTTCGGAATCAGTTTTGCACAGTGTTAATTGAAACATGGATATCTGACTCATACGGAGTCCGTTTTGGCTCCACAAGTAGTCAAAACGTTTGTGACAACCAGATGCTTCAAATGATTCTTTCATAGGTAAATTTTGGAGAAAGTTTCTTAAGGAGTTCGTTCAGAAACTTGTACAGAAACTTTCTTAATGAGCACTCGACAAACGCATTTCGAGAAAATACACAAAGTCCCAGCTATGGACCTAGTGCATCATCATAACCGAGGTCTCTTGCATTTCCCTACAAGTAATTGTATCTCATATGGGGATGTTTAGTGAAGTAGAATCGAAAAAATCAAATGCAACTACACAAGCACTAGTCTGTAACTGCCGTTCGGAATCAGTTTTGCGCAATGTTAACTGAAACATGGATATCTGACTCATACGGAGTCCGTCTTGGCTCCACAAGTAGTCGAAACATTTGTGTCGACCAGATGCTTCAAAGGATTCTTTCATAGGGAACTTTTGGAGAACTTTTCTTAAGGAGTTCGTTCAGAAACTTGTATAGAAACTTTCTTAATGAGCACTCGACCAACGCATTTCGAGAACATACACAAAGTCCCAGCTATGGACCTAGTGCATCATCATAACCGAGGTCTCTTGCATTTCCCTACAAGTAATTGGATCTCATATGGAGATGTTTAGTGAAGTATAATGGAAAAAATCGAATGCAACTACACAAGAACTAGTCTGTAACTACCGTTCAGAATCAGTTTTGCGGAGTGTTAACTGAAACATGGATATCTGACTCATACGGAGTCCGTTTTGGCTCCACAAGTAGTCAAAATGTTTGTGACGACCAGATGCTTCAAACGATTCTTAAATAGGGAACTTTTGGAGAACTTTTCTTAAGGAGTTCGTTCGGAAACTTGTATAGAAACTTTCTTAATGAGCACTCGACAAACGCATTTCGAGAACATACACAAAGTCCCAGCTATGGAACTAGTGCATCATGATAACCGAGGTCTCTTGCATTTCACTACAAGTAATTGGATCTCATATGGAGATGTTTAGTGAAGTATAATCAAAAAAATCAAATGCAACTACAGAAGAACTAGTCTGTAACTGCCGTTCGTAATCAGTTTTGCGCAGTGCTAACTGAAACATGGATATCTGACTCATACGGAGTCCGTTTTGGCTCCACAAGTAGTCAAACGTTTGTGACGACTAGATGCTTCAAAGGATTATTTCATATGGAACTTTTGGAGAACTTTTATTAAGGAGTTCAGTCAGAAACTTGTATAGAAACTTTCTTAATGGGCACTCGACAAACGTATTTCGAGAACATACACAAAGTCCCAGCTATGGACCTAGTGCATCATCATAACCGAGGTCTCTTGCATTTCCCAACAAGTAATTGGATCTCATATGGAGATGTTTAGTGAAGTAGAATGGAAAAAATCGAATGCAACTACACAAGAACTAGTGTGTACCTGTCGTTGGAATCAGTTTTGCACAGTGTTAATTGAAACATGGATATCTGACTCATACGGAGTCCGTTTTGGCTCCACAAGTAGTCAAAACGTTTGTGACGACCAGATGCTTCAAAGGATTCTTTCATATGGAACTTTTGGAGAAAGTTTATTAAAGAGTCCGTTCAGAAACTTGTATAGAAACTTTCTTAATGAGCACTCGACAAACGCATTTCAAGAACATACACAAAGTCCCAGCTATGGACCTAGTGCATCATCATAACCGAGGTCTCTTGCATTTCCCTACAAGTAATTGTATCTCATATGGGGATGTTTAGTGAAGTAGAATGGAAAAAATTGAATGCAACTACACAAGAACTAGTCTGTAACTGTCGTTCGGAATCAGTTTTGCACAGTGTTAACTGAAACATGGATATCTGACTCATAAGGAGTCCGTTTTGGCTCCACAAGAAGTCAAAACATTTGTGTCGACCAGATGCTTCAAAGGATTCTTTCATATGGAACTTTTGGAGAACGTTTCTTAAGGAGTCCGTTCAGAAACTTGTATAGAAACTTTCTTAATGTGCACACGACAAACACATTCCGAGAACATACACTAGTCCCTGCTATTGACCTAGTGCATCATCATAACCGAGGTCTCTTGCATTTCCCATACAAGTAATTGGATCTCATATGGAGATGTTTAGTGAAGTATAATGGAAAAAATCGAATGCAACTACAAAAG
Organism: Triticum aestivum; assembly: GCF_018294505.1. Lineage (NCBI taxonomy): Eukaryota > Viridiplantae > Streptophyta > Magnoliopsida > Poales > Poaceae > Triticum > Triticum aestivum. The sequence goes on from NC_057799.1 coordinate 507,508,623, forward strand.
AACTAGTTTGTAACTGCCGTTCGGAATCAGTTTTTTGGAGTGTTAACTGAAACACGGATATCTGACTCATACGGAGTCCGTTTTGGCTCCACAAGTAGTCAAAACGTTTGTGACGACCAGATGCTTAAAAGGATTCCTTCATAGGGAACTTTTGGAGAACATTTCTTAAGGAGTTCATTTGGAAACTTGTATAGAAACTTTCTTAATGAGCACTCGACAAACGCATTTCGAGAACATACACAAAGTCCCAGCTATGGACCTAGTGCATCATCATAACCGAGGTCTCTTGCATTTCACTACAAGTAATTGGATCTCATATGGAGATGTTTAGTGAAGTATAATCGAAAAAGCAAATGCAACTACACAAGAACTAGTCTGTAATTGCCGTTCGGAATCAGTTTTGCGCAGTGTTAACTGAAACATGGATATCTGACTCATACGGAGTCTGTTTTGGCTCCACAAGTAGTCAAAACGTTTGTGACGACCAGATGCTTCAAAGGATTCTTTCATAGGGAACTTTTGGGGAACTTTTCTTAAGGAGTTCGTTTAGAAACTTGTATAGAAACTTTCTTAATGAGCACTCGACAAACGGATTTCGAGAACATACTCAAAGTCCCAGCTATGGACCTAGTGCATCATGATAACCGAGGTCTCTTGCATTTCCCTACAAGTAATTGGATCTCATATGGAGATGTTTAGTGAAGTAGAATGGAAAAAATTGAATGCAACTACACAAGTACTAGTCTGTACCTGTCGTTCGGAATCAGTTTTGCACAGTGTTAATTGAAACATGGATATCTGACTCATACGGAGTCCGTTTTGGCTCCACAAGTAGTCAAAACGTTTGTGACAATCAGATGCTTCAAATGATTCTTTCATAGGTAAATTTTGGAGAAAGTTTCTTAAGGAGTTCGTTCAGAAACTTGTACAGAAACTTTCGTAATGAGCACTCGACAAACGCATTTCGAGAACATACACAAAGTCCCAGCTATGGACCTAGTGCATCATCATAACCGAGGTCTCTTGCATTTCCCTACAAGTAATTCTATCTCATATGGGGATGTTTAGTGAAGTAGAATCGAAAAAATCAAATGCAACTACACAAGCACTAGTCTGTAACTGCCGTTCGGAATCAGTTTTGCGCAATGTTAACTGAAACATGGATATCTGACTCATACGGAGTCCGTCTTGGCTCCACAAGTAGTCGAAACATTTGTGTCGACCAGGTGCTTCAAAGGATTCTTTCATAGGGAACTTTTGGAGAACTTTTCTTAAGGAGTTCGTTCAGAAACTTGTATAGAAACTTTCTTAATGAGCACTCGACCAACGCATTTCGAGAACATACACAAAGTCCCAGCTATGGACCTAGTGCATCATCATAACCGAGGTCTCTTGCATTTCCCTACAAGTAATTGGATCTCATATGGGGATGTTTAGTGAAGTAGAATGGAAAAAATGGAATGCAACTACACAAGAACTAGTCTGTAACTGTCGTTCGGAATCAGTTTTGCACAGTGTTAACTGAAACATGGATATCTGACTCATACGGAGTCCATTTTGGCTCCACAAGTAGTCAAAACGTTTGTGTCGACAAGATGCTTCAAACGATTCTTTCATAGGGAACTTTTGGAGAACTTTTCTTAAGGAATTCGTTCGGAAACTTGTATAGAAACTTTCTTAATGAGCACTCGACAAACGCATTTCGGGAACATACACAAAGTCCCAGCTATGGACCTAGTGCATCATCATAACCGAGGTCTCTTGCATTTCACTACAAGTAATTGGATCTCATATGGAGATGTTTAGTGAAGTATAATAAAAAAATCAAATGCAACTACACAAGAACTAGTATGTAACTGCCGTTCGTAATCAGTTTTGCGCAGTGTTAACTGAAACATGGATATCTGACTCATACGAAGTCCGTTTTGGCTCCACAAGTAGTCAAAAGGTTTGTGACGACTAGATGCTTCAAAGGATTCTTTCATATGGAACTTTTGGAGAACTTTTATTAAGGAGTTCGTTCAGAAACTTGTATAGAAACTTTCTTAATGGGCACTCGACAAACGCATTTCGAGAACATACACAAAGTCCCAGCTATCGACCTAGTGCATCATCATAACCGAGGTCTCTTGCATTTCCCTACAAGTAATTGGATCTCATATGGAGATGTTTAGTGAAGTAGAATGGAAAAAATCGAATGCAACTACACAAGAACTAGTCTGTACGTGTCGTTCGGAATCAGTTTTGCATAGTGTTAATTGAAAGATGGATATCTGACTCATACGGAGTCCGTTTTGGCTCCACAAGTAGTCAAAACGTTTGCGACGACCAGAGGCTTCAAAGGATTCTTTCATAGGTAACTTTTGGAGAAAGTTTCTTCAAGAGTTCGTTCAGAAACTTGTATAGAAACATTCTTAATAAGCACTCGACAAACGCATTTCGAGAACATACACAAAGTCCCTGCTATGGACCTAGTGCATCATCATAACCGAGGTCTCTTGAAGTTCCCTACAAGTAATTGGATCTCATATGGATATGTTTAGTGAAGTAGAATGGAAAAAATCGAATGCATCTACACAAGAACTAGTCTGTACCTGTCGTTCGGAATCAGTTTTGCACAGTTTTAATTAATACATGGATATCTGACTCATACGGAGTCCGTTTTGGCTCCACAAGTAGTCAAAACGTTTGTGACGACCAGATGCTTCGAAGGATTCTTTCATAGGTAACTTTTGGAGAATGTTTCTTAAAAAGTTCGTTCAGAAACTTGTATAGAAACTTTCTTAATGAACCCTCGACAAACGCATTTCGAGAACATACACAAAGTCCCAGCTATGGACCTAGTGCATCATCATAACCGAGGTCTCTTGCATTTCCCTACAAGTAATTGGATCTCATATGGAGATTTTTAGTGAAGTAGAATGGAAAAAATCGAATGCAACTACACAAGAACTAGTGTGTAACTGTCGTTCGGAATCAGTTTTGCGCAGTGTTAACTGAAACATGGATATCTGACTCATACGGAGTCTGTTTTGGCTCCTTAAGTAGTCAAAACGTTTGTGATGACCAGATGCTTGAAAGGATTCTTTCATAGGGAACTTTTGCGGAACTTTTCTTAAGAAGTTCGTTCAGAAACTTGTATAGAAACTTTCTTAATGAGCACTCGACAAAGGCAATTCGAGAACATACACAAAGTCCCAGCTATGGACCTAGTGCATCATCATAACCGAGGTCTCTTGCATTTACCTACAAGTAATAGGATCTGATATGGAGATGTTTAGTGAAGTATAATGGAAAAAATCGAATGCAACTACACAAGAACTAGATTATAACTGCCGTTCGGAATAAGTTTTGCGGAGTGTCAACTGAAACATGGATATCTGACTCATACGGAGTCTGTTTTGGCTCCACAAGTAGTCAAAACGTTTGTGACGACCAGATGCTTAAAAGGATTCTTTCATAGGGAACTTTTGGAGAACTTTTCTTAAGGAGTTCGTTCGGAAACTTGTATAGAAACTTTCTTAATGAGCACTCGACAAACGCATTTCGAGAACATACACAAAGTCCCAGCTATGGACCTAGTGCATCATCATAACCGAGGTCTCTTGCATTTCAGTACAAGTAATTGGATCTCATATGGACATGTTTAGTGAAGTATAATCAAAAAAATCAAATGCAACTACATAAGAACTAGTCTGTAACTGCCGTTCGGAATCAGTTTTGCGCAGTGTTAATTAAAACATGGATATCTAACTCATACTGAGTCCGTTTTGGCTCCACAAGTAGTCAAAACGTTTGTGACGACCAGATGCTTCAAAGGATTCTTTCATATGGAACTTTGGGATAACTTTTATTAAGAAGTTCGTTCAGAAACTTGTATAGAAACTTTTTAATGGGCACTCGACAAACGCATTACGAGAACATACACAAAGTCCCAGCTATCGACCTAGTGCATCATCATAACCGAGGTCTCTTGCATTTCCCTACAAGTAATTGGATTTCATATGGAGATGTTTAGTGAAGTAGAATGGAAAAAATCGAATGCAACTACACAAGAACTAGTCTGTACCTGTCGTTCGGAATCAGTTTTGCACAGCGTTAATTGAAAAATGGATATCTGACTCATACAAAGTCCGTTTTGGCTCCACAAGTAGTCAAAACGTTTGTGACGACCGGAGGCTTCAAAGGATTCTTTCATAGGTATCTTTTGGAGAAAGTTTCTTAAGGAGTTCGTTCAGAAACTTGTATAGAAACTTTCTTAATAAGCACTCGACAAACGCATTTCGAGAACATACACAAAGTCCCTGCTATGGACCTAGTGCATCATCATAACCGAGGTCTCTTGCATTTCCCTACAAGTAAATGTATCTCATATGGGGATGTTTAGTGAAGTAGAATGGAAAAAATTGAATGCAACAACACAAGAACTAGTCTGTAACTGTCGTTCGGAATCAGTTTTGCGCAGTGTTAACTGAAACATGGATATCTAACTCATACGGAGTCCGTTTTGGCTCCACAAGTAGTCAAAACGTTTGTGTCGACCAGATGCTTCAAAGTATTCTTTCATATGGAACTTTTGGAGAACTTTTATTAAGGAGTTCGTTCAGAAACTTGTATAGAAACTTTCTTAATGAGCACTCGACAAAGGCATTTCCAGAACATAGACAAAGTCCCAGCTATGGACCTATTGCATCATCATCTCCGAGGTCTCTTGCATTTCCCTACAAGTAATTGGATCTCATATGGAGATATTTAGTGAAGTAGAATGGAAAAAATCGAATGCAACTACACAAGAACTAGTCTGTACCTGTCGTTCGGAATCAGTTTTGCACAGTGTTAATTGAAACATGGATATCTGACTCATACGGAGTCTGTTTTGGCTCCACAAGTAGTTAAAACGTTTTTGACGACTAGATGCTTCAAAGGATTCTTTCATAGGTAACTTTTGGAGAAAGTTTCTTAAGGAGCTCGTTCAGAAACTTGTATAGAAACTTTCTTAATGAGCACTCGACAAACGCATTTCGAGAACATACACAAAGTCCCAGCTATGGACCTAGTGCATCATCATAACCGAGGTCTCTTGCATTTCCCTACAAGTAATTGTATCTCACATGGGGATGTTTAGTGAAGTAGAATGGAAAAAATTGAATGCAACTACACAAGAACTAGTCTGTAACTGTCGTTCGGAATCAGTTTTGCGTAGTGTTAACTGAAACATGGATATCTGACTCATACGGAGTCCGTTTTGGCTTCACAAGTAGTCAAAACGTTTCTGTCAACCAGATGCTTCAAAGGATTTTTTCATATGGACCTTTTTGAGAACGTTTCTTAAGGAGTTCATTCAGAAACTTGTATAGAAACTTTCTTAATGAGCACTCGACAAACGCATTCCGAGAACATACAGAAAGTCCCAGCTATGGACCTAGTGCATCATCATAACCGAGGTCTCTTGCATTTCCCTACAAGTAATTGGATCTCATATGGAGATGTTTAGTGAAGTATAATGGAAAAAATCGAATCCAACTACACAAGAACTAGTTTGTAACTGCCGTTCGGAATCAGTTTTGCGGAGTGTTAACTGAAACATGGATATCTGACTCATACGGAGTCCTTTTTGGCTCCACTAGTAGTAAAAACATTTGTGACGACCAGATGCTTCAAATGATTCTTTCATAGGAAACTTTTGGAGAACTTTTCTTAAGGAGTTCGTTCGGAAACTTGTATAGAAACTTTCTTAATGAGCACTCGACAAACGCATTTCGAGAACATACACAAAGTCCCAGCTATGGACCTAGTGCATCATCATAACCGAGTTCTCTTGCATTTCACTACAAGTAATCGGATCTCATATGGAGATGTTTAGTGAAGTATAATCAAAAAAATCAAATGCAACTACACAAGAACAAGTCTGTAACTGCCGTTCGTAATCAGTTTTGTGCAGTGTTAACTGAAACATGGATATCTGACTCATACGGAGTCCGTTTTGGCCCCGCAAGTAGTCAAAACGTTTGTGACTACTAGATGCTTCAAAGGATTCTTTCATATGGAACTTTTGGAGGACTTTTATTAAGGATTTTGTTCAGAAACTTGTATAGAAACTTTCTTAATGGGCACTCGACAAACGCATTTCGAGAACATACACAAAGTCCCAGCTATCGACCTAGTGCATCATCATAACCGAGGTCTCTTGCATTTCCCTACAAGTAATTGGATCTCATATGGATATGTTTAGTGAAGTAGAATGGAAAAAATCGAATGCAACTACAGAAGAACTAGTCTGTACCTGTCGTTCGGAATCAGTTTTGCACAGTGTTAATTGATACATGGATATCTGACTCATACGGAGTCCGTTTTGGCTCCACAAGTAGTCCAAACGTTTGTGGCGACTAGATGCTTCAAAGGATTGTTTCATAGGTAACTTTTGGAGAATGTTTCTTAAAAAGTTCGTTCAGAAACTTGTATAGAAACTTTCTTAATGAGCACTCGACAAACGCATTTCGAGAACATACACAAAGTCCCAGCTATGGACCTAGTGCATCATCATAACCGAGGTGTCTTGCATTTCCCTACAAGTAATTGGATCTCATATGGAGATGTTTAGTGAAGTAGAATGGAAAAAATCGAATGCAACTACACAAGAACTAGTGTGTAACTGTCGTTCGGAATCAGTTTTGCGCAGTGTTAACTGGAACATGGATATCTGACCCATACGGAATCTGTTTTGGCTCCTTAAGTAGTCAAAACGTTTGTGACGACCAGATGCTTGAAAGGATTCTTTCATAGGGAACTTTTGGGGAACTTTTCTTAAGGAGTTCGTTCAGAAACTTGTATAGAAACTTTCTTAATGAGCACTCGACAAACGCATTCCGAGAACATACACAAAGTCCCAGCTATGGACCTAGTGCATCATCGTAACTGAGGTCTCTTGCATTTACCTACAAGTAATTGGATCTGATATGGAGATGTTTAGTGAAGTATAATGGCAAAAATCGAATGCAACTACACAAGAACTAGTCTGTACGTGTCGTTCGGAATCAGTTTTGCACAGTGTTAACTGAAAGATGGATATCTGACTCATACGGAGTCCGTTTTGGCTCCACAAGTAGTCAAAACGTTTGTGACGACCAGAGGCTTCAAAGGATTCTTTCATAGGTAACTTTTGGAGGAAGTTTCTTCAGGAGTTCGTTCAGAAACTTGTATAGAAACTTTCTTAATAAGCACTCGACAAACGCATTTCGAGAACATACACAAAGTCCCTGCTATGGACCTAGTGCATCATCATAACCGAGGTCTCTTGCATTTCCCTACAAGTAATTGTATCTCATATGGGGATGTTTAGTGAAGTATAATGGAAAAAATGGAATGCAACTACACAAGAACTAGTCTGTAACTGTCGTTCGGAATCAGTTTTGCGAAGTGTTAACTGAAACATGGATATCTGACTCATACGGAGTCCGTTTTGGCTCCACAAGTAGTCAAAACGTTTGTGTCGACCAGATGCTTCAAAGGATTCTTTTATATGGAACTTTTGGAGAACTTTTATTACGGAGTTCGTTCAGAAACTTGTATAGAAACTTTCTTAATGAGCACTAGACAAAAACATTTTGAGAACATACACAAAGTCCCAGCTATGGACCTAGTGCACCATCATAACCGAGGTCTCTTGCATTTCCCTACAAGTAATTGGATCTCATATGGATATGTTTAGTGAAGTAGAATGGAAAAAATCGAATGCAACTACACAAGAACTAGTCTGTACGTGTCGTTCGGAATCAGTTTTGCACAGTGTTAATTGATACATGGATATCTGACTCATACGGAGTCCGTTTTGGCTCCACAAGTAGTCAAAACGTTTGTGACGACCATATGCTTCAAAGGATTCTTTCATAGGTAACTTTTGGAGAATGTTTCTTAAAAAGTCCGTTCAGAAACTTGTATAGAAACTTTTTTAATGAGCACTCGACAAACGCATTTCGAGAACATACACAAAGTCCCAGCTATGGACCTAGTGCATCATCATAACCGAGGTCTCTTGCATTTCCCTACAAGTAATTGGATCTCATATGGAGATGTTTAGTGAAGTAGAATGGAAAAAATCGAATGCAACTACACAAGAACTAGTGTGTAACTGTCGTTCGGAATCAGTTTTGCGCAGTGTTAACTGGAACATGGATATCTGACTCATACGGAATCTGTTTTGGCTCCTTAAGTAGTCAAAATGTTTGTGACGACCAGATGCTTGAAAGGATTCTTTCATAGGGAACTTTTGGGGAACTTTTCTTAAGGAGTTCGTTCAGAAACTTTTATAGAAACTTTCTTAATGAGCACTCGACAAACGCATTCCGAGAACATACACAAAGTCCCAGCTATGGACCTAGTGCATCATCATAACCGAGGTCTCTTGCATTTACCTACAAGTAATTGGATCTGATATGGAGATGTTTAGTGAAGTATAATGGAAAAAATCGAATGCAACTACACAAGAACTAGTCTGTAACTGCTGTTCGGAATCAGTTTTGCGGAGTGTTAACTGAAACATGGATATCTGACTCATACGGAGTCCGTTTTGGCTCCACAAGTAGTCAAAACGTTTGTGACGACCAGATGCTTAAAAGGATTCTTTCATAGGGAACTTTTGGAGAACTTTTCTTAAGGAGTTCGTTCAGAAACTTGTATAGAAACTTTCTTAATGAGCACTCGACAAACGCATTCCGAGAACATACACAAAGTCCCAGCTATGGACCTAGTGCATCATCATAACCGAGGTCTCTTGCATTTCGCTACAAGTAATTGGATCTCATATGGAGATGTTCAGTGAAGTATAATGGAAAAAATCGAATGCAACTACACAAGAACTAGTTTGTAACTGCCGTTCGGAATCAGTTTTGCGGAGTGTTAACTGAAACATGGATATCTGACTCATACGGAGCCCGTTTTGGCTCCACAAGTTGTCAAAACGTTTGTGACGACCAGATGCTTCAAACAATTCTTTCATAGGGAACTTTTGGAGAACTTTTCTTAAGGACTTCATTCAGAAACTTGTATAGAAACTTTCTTAATGAGCGACAAACGAATTTCGAGAACATACACAAAGCCCCAGCTATGGACCTAGTGCATCATCATAACCGAGGTCTCTTGAATTTCCCTACAAGTAACTGGATCTCATATGGAGATGTTTAGTGAAGTAGAATGGAAAAAATCGAATGCAACTACACAAGAACTAGTCTGTAACTGTCGTTCGGAATCAGTTTTGTGCAGTGTTAACTGAAACATGGATATCTGACTCATACGGAGTCCGTTTTGGCTACACAAGTAGTCAAAACGTTCGTGACGACCAGATGCTTCAAAGTATTATTTCATAGGGATCTTTTGGAGTACTTTTATTAAGGAGTTCGTTCAGAATCTTGTATAGACACTTTCTTAATGAGCACTCGACAAAGGCAATTCGAGAACATACACAAAGTCCCAGCTATGGACCTAGTGCATCATGATAACCAAGGTCTCTTGCATTTACCTACAAGTAATTGGATCTCATATGGAGATGTTTTGTGAAGTAGAATTGAAAAATCGAATGCAACTAGACAAGAACTAGTCTGTAACTGTCGTTCGGAATCAGTTTTGCGCAGTGTTAACTGAAACACGGATATCTGACTCATACGGAGTCCGTTTTGGCTCCACAAGTAGTCAAAACGTTTGTGACGACCAGATGCTTCAAAGGATTCTTTCATAGGGAACTTTTGGAGAACGTTTCTTAAGGAGTTCATTCAGAAATTTGTATAGAAACTTTCCTAATGAGCACTCGGCAAACGCATTCCGAGAACATACAGAAAGTCCCAGCTATGGACATAGTGCATCATCATAACCGAGGTCTCTTGCCTTTCCCTACAATTAATTTGTTCTCATATGGAGATGTTTAGTGAAGTATAATGGAAAAAATCGAATGCAACTACACAAGAACTAGTTTGTAACTGCCGTTCGGAATTAGTTTTGCGGAGTGTCAACTGAAACATGGATATCTGACTCATACGGAGTCCGTTTTGGCTCCACAAGTAGTCAAAACGTTTGTGACGACCAGATGCTTAAAAGGATTCTTTCATAGGGAACTTTTGGAGAACTTTTCTTAAGGAGTTCGTTCAGAAACTTGTATAGAAACTTTTTTAATGAGCACTCGACAAACGCATTCCGAGAACATACACGAAGTCCCAGCTATGGACCTAGTGCATCATCATAACCGAGGTCTCTTGCATTTCACTAGAAGTAATTGGATCTCATATGGAGATGTTTAGTGAAGTATAATCAAAAAATCAAATGCAACTACATAAGAACTAGTCTGTAACTGCCGTTCGGAATCAGTTTTGCGCAGTGTTAATTAAAACATGGATATCTGACTCATACGGAGTCCGTTTGGGCTCCACAAGTAGTCAAAACGTTTGTGACGACCAGATGCTTCAAAGGATTCTTTCATATGGAACTTTGGGAGAACTTTTATTAAGAAGTTCGTTCAGAAACTTGTATAGAAACTTTCGTAATGGGCACTCGACAAACGCATTTCAAGAACATACACAAAGTCCCAGCTATCGACCTAGTGCATCATCATAACCGAGGTCTCTTGCATTTCCGTACAACTAATTGGATCTCATATGGAGATGTTTAGTGAACTAGAATGGAAAAAATCGAAAGCAACTACACAAAAACTAGTCTGTACGTGTCGTTCGGAATCAGTTTTGCACAGTGTTAATTGAAACATGGATATCTGACTCATACGGAGTCCGTTTTGGCTCCACAAGTAGTCAAAACTTTTGTGACGACTGGAGGCTTCAAAGGATTCTTTCATAGGTAACTTTTGGAGAAAGTTTCTTAAGGAGTTCGTTCAGAAGCTTGTATAGAAACTTTCTTAATGAGCACTCGACAAACGCATTTCGAGAACATACAGAAAGTCCCTGCTATGGACCTAGTGCATCATCATAACCGAGGTCTCTTGCATTTCCCTACAAGTAATTTTATCTCATATGGAGATGTTTAGTGAAGTAGAATGCAAAAAATCGAATGCAACTACACAAGAACTAGTCTGTACCTGTCGTTCGGAATCAGTTTTGCACAGTGTTAATTGAAACATGGATATCTGACTCATACGGAGTCCGCTTTGGCTCCACAAGTAGTCAAAACGTTTGTGGTGACCAGATGCTTCAAAGGATTCTTTCATAGATAATGTTTGGAGAACTTTTCTTAAGCAGTTCGTTCAGAAACTTGTATAGAAACTTTCTTAAAGAGCACTCGACAAACGCAATTCGAGAACATACACAAAGTCCCAGCTATGGACCTAGTGCATCATCATAACCGAGGTCTCTTGCATTTCCCTACAAGTAAATGGATCTCATATGGGGATGTTTAGTGAAGTAGAATGGAAAAAATCGAATGCAACTACACAAGAACTAGTCTGTAACGGTCGTTCGGAATTAGTTTTGCGCAGTGTTAACTGAAACATGGATATCTGACTCATACGGAGTCTGTTTTGGCTCCACAAGTAGTCAAAATGTTTGTGACGACCAGATGCTTCTAAGGATTGTTCCATAGGGAACTTTTGGAGAACTTTTCTTAACGAGTTCGTTCAGAAACTTGTATAGAAACTTTCTTAATGAGCACTTGGCAAACGCATTTCGAGAACATACTCAAAGTCCCAGCTATGGACCTAGTGCATCATCATAACCGAGGTCTCTTGCATTTCCCTACAAGTAATTGGATCTCTTTTGGAGATGTTTAGTGAAGTAGAATGGAAAAAATCGAATGCGACTACACAAGAACTAGTCTGTAACTGTCGTACGGAATCAGTTTTGCGCAGTGTTAACTGAAACATGGATATGTGACTCATACGGAGTCCGTTTTGGCCCCACAAGTAGTCAAAACGTTTGTGACGACCAGATGCTTCAAAGGATTCTTTCATAGGGAACTTTTTGAGAACTTTTCTTAAGGAGTTTGTTCAGAAACTTGTATAGAAACATTCTTAATGAGCACTCGACAAACGCATTTCGAGAACATACACAAAGTCCCAGCTATGGACCTAGTGCATCATCATAACCGAGGTCTCTTGCATTTCCCTCCAAGTTATTGGATCTCATATGGAGATGTTTACTGAAGTATAATGGAAAAAATCGAATGCAACTACACAAGAAATAGTTTGTAACTGCCGTTCGGAATCAGTTTTGCGGAGTGTTAACTGAAACATGGATATCTGACACATACGGAGTCCGTTTTGGCTCCACAAGTAGTCAAAACATTTGTGATGACCAGATGCTTAAAAGGACTCTTTCATAGGGAACTTTTGGAGAACTTTTCTTAAGGAGTTCGTTCGGAAACTTGTATAGAAACTTTCTTAATGAGCACTCGACAAACGCATTTCGAGAACATACACAAAGTCCCAGCTATGGACCTAGTGCATCATCGTAACCGAGGTCTCTTGCATTTCACTACAAGTAATTGGATCTCATATGGAGATGTTTAGTGAAGTATAATCAAAAAAATCAAATGCAACTACACAAGAACTAGTCTGTAACTGCCGTTCGTAATCAAATTTGCGCAGTGTTAACTGAAACATGGATATCTGGCTCATACGGAGTCCGTTTTGGCTCCACAAGTAGTCAAAATGTTTGTGATGACTAGCTGATTCAAAGGATTCTTTCATATGGAACTTTTGGAGAATTTTTATTAAGGATTTCGTTCAGAAACTTGTATCGAAACTTTCTTAATGGGCACTCGACAAACGCATTTCGAGAACATACACAAAGTCCCAGCTATGGACCTAGTGCATCATCATAACTGAGGTCTCTTGCATTTCCCTACAAGTAATTGGATCTCATATGGAGATGTTTAGTGAAGTAGAATGGAAAAAATGAATACAACTACACAAGAACTAGTCTGTAACTGTCGTACGGAATCAGTTTTGCGCAGTGTTAACTGAAACATGGATATGTGACTCATACGGAGTCCGTTTTGGCCCCACAAGTAGTCAAAACGTTTGTGACGACCAGATTCTTCAAAGGATTCTTTCATAGGGAACTTTTTGAGAACTTTTCTTAAGGAGTTTGTTCAGAAACTTGTATAGAAACATTCTTAATGAGCACTCGACAAACGCATTTCGAGAACATACACAAAGTCCCAGCTATGGACCTAGTGCATCAGCATAACCGAGGTCTCTTGCATTTCCCTCCAAGTAATTGGATCTCATATGGAGATGTTTAGCGAAGTATAATGGAAAAAATCGAATGCAACTACACAAGAACTAGTTTGTAACTGCCGTTCAGAATCAGTTTTGCGGAGTGTTAACTGAAACATGGATATCTGACTCATACGGAGTCCGTTTTGGCTCCACAAGTAGTCAAAACATTTGTGACGACCAGATGCTTAAAAGGACTCTTTCATAGGGAACTTTTGGAGAACTTTTCTTAAGGAGTTCGTTCGGAAACTTGTATAGAAACTTTCTTAATGAGCACTCGACAAACGCATTTCGAGAACATACACAAAGTCCCAGCTATGGACTTAGTGCATCATCATAACCGAGGTCTCTTGCATTTCTCTACAAGTAATTGGATCTCATATGGAGATGTTTAGTGAAGTATAATCAAAAAAATCAAATGCAACTACACAAGAACTAGTCTGTAACTGCCGTTCGTAATCAGTTTTGCGCAGTGTTAAGTGAAACATGGATATCTGGCTCATACGGAGTCCGGTTTGGCTCCACAAGTAGTCAAAATGTTTGTGACGACTAGATGCTTCAAAGGATTCTTTCATATGGAACTTTTGGAGAACTTTTATTAAGGATTTCGTTCAGAAACTTGTATAGAAACTTTCTTAATGGGCACTCGACAAACGCATTTCGAGAACATACACAAAGTCCCAGCTATCGACCTAGTGCATCATCATAACTGAGGTCTCTTGCATTTCCCTACAAGTAATTGGATCTCATATGGAGATGTTTAGTGAAGTAGAATGGAAAAAATCGAATGCAACTACACAAGAACTAGTCTGTACGTGTCGTTCGGAATCAGTTTTGCACAGTGTTAATTGAAAGATGGATATCTGAGTCATACGGAGTCCGTTTTGGCTCCACAAGTAGTCAAAACGTTTGTGACGACCAGAGGCTTCAAAGGATTCTTTCATAGGTAAATTTTGGAGAAGTTTTCTTCAGGAGTTCGTTCAGAAACTTGTATAGAAACTTTCTTAATAAGCACTCGACAAACGCATTTCGAGAACATACACAAAGTCCCAGTTATGGACCTAGTGCATCATCATAACCGAGGTCTCTTGCATTTCCCTACAAGTAATTGTATCACATATGGGGATGTTTAGTGAAGTAGAATGGAAAAAATGGAATGCAACTACACAAGAACTAGTCTGTAACTGTCGTTCGGAATCAGTTTTGCGCAGTGTTAACTGAAACATGGATATCTGACTTATATGGGGTCCGTTTTGGCTCCACAAATAGTTAAAACGTTTGTGTCGACCAGATGCTTCAAAGGATTCTTTCATATGGAACTTTTGGAGAACTTTTATTAAGGAGTTCGTTCAGAAACTTGTATAGAAACTTTCTTAATGAGCACTCGAGAAACGCATTTCCAGAACATACACAAAGTCCCAGCTATGAACCTAGTGCATCATCATAACTGAGGTCTCTTGCATTTCCCTACAAGTAATTGGATCTCATATGGAGATGTTTAGTGAAGTAGAATGGAAAAAATCGAATGCAACTACACAAGAACTAGTCTGTACCTGTCGTTCGGAATCAGTTTTGCACAGTGTTAATTGATACATGGATATCTGACTCATACGGAGTCCGTTTTGGCTCCAAAAGTAGTCAAAACGTTGGTGAAGACCAGATGCTTCAAAGGATTCTTTCATAGGTAACTTTTGGAGAACTTTTCTTAAGGACTTCGTTCAGAAACTTGTATAGAAACTTTCTTAATGAGCACTCGACAAAGGCAATTCGAGAACATACACAAAGTCCCAGCTATGGACCTAGTGCATCATCATAACCGAGGTCTTTTGCATTTCCCTTCAAGTAATTGGATCTCATATGGAGATGTTTAGTGAAGTATAATGCAAAAAATCGAATGCAACTACACAAGAACTAGTCCGTAACTCCCGTTCGGAATCAGTTTTGCGCAGTATTAACTGAAACATGGATTTCTGACTCATGCGGAGTCCGTTTTGGCTCCACAAGTAGTCAAAACGTTTGTGACGACCAGATGCTTCAAAGGATTCTTTCATAGGGAACTTTTGGAGAACTTTCCTTACGGAGGTCGTTCAGAAACTTGTATAGAAACTTTCTTAATGAGCAGTCGACAAACGCATTTCGAGAACATACACAAAGTCCCAGCTATGGACCTAGTGCATCATCATTACCGAGGTCTCTTGCATTTACCTACAAGTAATTGGATCTCATATGGAGATGTTTAGTGAAGTAGAATTGAAAAGATCGAATGCAACTACACAAGAACTAGTCTGTAACTGTAGTTCGGAATATGTTTTGCGCAGTGTTAACTGAAACATGGATATCTGACTGATACGGAGTCCGTTTTGGCTCCACAAGTAGTCAAAACGTTTGTGATGACCAGATGCTTCAAAGGATTCTTTCATATGGAACTTTTTGAGAACTTTTCTTAAGGAGTTCGTTCAGAAACTTGTATAGAACCATTCTTAATGAGCACTCGACAAACGCATTTCGAGAACATAAACAAAGTCCCAGCTATGGACCTAGTGCATCGTCATAACCGAGGTCTCTTGCATTTACCTACAAGTAATTGGATCTCATATGGAGATGTTTAGTGAAGTAGAATTGAAAAAATCGAATGCAACTACACAAGAACTAGTCTGTAACTGTCGTACGGAATCAGTTTTGCGCAGTGTTAACTGAAACATGGATATCTGACATATACGGAGTCCGTTTTGGCTCCACAAGTAGTCAAATCATTTGTGACGACCAGATGCTTCAAAGAACTCTTTCATAGCGAACTTTTGGAGAAATTTTCTTAAGGAGCTCGTTTAGAAACTTGTATAGAAACGTTCTTAATGAGCACTCGACAAACGCATTTCGAGAACATACACAAAGTCCCAGCTATGGACCTAGTGCATCATCATAACCGAGGTCTCCTGCATTTCCCCACAAGTAAATGGATCTCATATGGGGATGTTTAGTGAAGTAGAATGGAATAAATTGAATGCAACTACACAAGAACTAGTCTGTAACTGTCGTTCGGAATCAGTCTTGCGCAGTGTTAACTGAAACATGGATATCTGACTCATACGGAGTCCGTTTTGGCTCCACAAGTAGTCAAAATGTTTGTGACGACTAGATGCTTCTAAGGATTCTTCCATAGGGAACTTTTGGAGAAATTTTCTTAAGGAGCTCGTTTAGAAACTTGTATAGAAACGTTCTTAATGAGCACTCAACAAACGCATTTCGAAAACATACACAAAGTCCCAGCTATGGACCTAGTGCATCATCATAACCGAGGTATCTTGCATTTACCTACAAGTAATTGGATCTCATATGGAGATGTTTAGTGAAGTAGAATGGAAAAAATCGAATGCAACTACACAAGAACTAGTCTGTAACTGTCGTACGGAATCAGTTTTGCGCAGTGTTAACTAAAACATGGATATCTGACTCATAAGGAGTCCGTTTTGGCTCCACAAGTAGTCAAAACGTTTGTGATGACCAGATGCTTCAAAGGATTCTTTCATATGGAACTTTTGGAGAACTTTTCTTAAGGAGTTCGTTCAGAAACTTGTATAGAAACTTTCTTAATGAGCACTAGACAAACACATTTTGAGAACATACACAAAGTCCCAGCTATGGACCTAGTGCATCATCATAACCAAAGTCTCTTGCATTTCCCTAGAAGTAATTGGATCTCATATGGAGATGTTTAGTGAAGTAGAATGGAAAAAATCGAATGCAACTACACAAGAACTAGTCTGTAACTGTCGTTCGGAATCAGTTTTGCACAGTGTTAACTGAAACATGGATATCTGACTCATATGGAATCCGTTTTGGCTCCACAAGTAGTCAAAACGTTTGTGACAACCAGATGCTTCAAAGGATTCTTTCATAGGGAACTTGTGGAGAAATTTTCTTAAGGAGTTCGTTCAGAAACTTGTATAGAAACTTTCTTAATGAGCATTCGACAAACGCATTTCGAGAACATACACAAAGTCCCAGTTATGGACCTAGTGCATCATCATAACCGAGGTCTCTTGAATTTCCCTACAAGTAATTGCATCATATATGGAGATGTTTAGTGAAGTAGAATGGCAAAAATCGAATGTAACTACACAAGAACTAGTCTGTAACTGTCGTTCGGAATCAGTTTTGCACAGTGTTAACTGAAACATGGATATCTGACTCATACGGAGTCCGTTTTGGCTCCACAAGTAGTCCAAATGTTTGTGACAACCAGATGCTTCAAAGGATTCTTTCATAGGGAACTTTTGGAGAACTTTTCTTAAGGAGTTCGTTCAGAAACTTGTATAGAAACTTTCTTAATGAGCACTCGACAAACGCATTTCGAGAACATACACAAACTCCCAGCTATGGACCTAGTGCATCGTCATAACTGAGGACTCTTGCATTTCCCTACAAGTAATTGGATCTTATATGGAGATGTTTGGTGAAGTAGAATGGAAAAAATCGAATGCAACTACACAAGAACTAGTCTGTAACTGTCGTACGGAATCAGTTGTGCGCATGTTAACTGAAACATGGATATCTGACTCATACGGAGTCCGTTTTGGCTCCACAAGTAGTCAAAAAGTTTGTGACAACCAGATGCTTCAAAGGATTCTGTCATATGGAACTTTGGAGAACTTTTATTAAGGAGATCTTTCAGAAACTTGTATAGAAACTTTCTTAATGAGCACTCGACAAACGCATTTCGAGAACATACACAAAGTCCCAGCTATGGACCTAGTGCATCATCATAACCGAGGTCTCTTGCATTTCCCTCCAAGTAATTGGATCTCATATGGAGATGTTTAGTGAAGTATAATGGAAAAAATTGAATGCAACTACACAAGAACTAGTTTGTAACTGCCGTTCGGAATCAGTTTTGCGGAGTGTTAACTGAAACATGGATATCTGACTCATACGGAGTCCGTTTTGGCTCCACAAGTAGTCAAAACATTTGTGACGACCAGATGCTTAAAAGGACTCTTTCATAGGGAACTTTTGGAGAACTTTTCTTAAGGAGTTCGTTCGGAAACTTGTATAGAAACTTTCTTAATGAGCACTCGACAAACGCATTTCGAGAACATACACAAAGTCCCAGCTATGGACCTAGTGCATCATCATAACCGAGGTCTCTTGCATTTCACTACAAGTAATTGGATCTCATATGGAGATGTTTAGTGAAGTATAATCAAAAAAATCAAATGCAACTACACGAGAACTAGTCTGTAACTGCCGTTCGTAATCAGTTTTGCGCAGTGTTAACTGAAACATGGATATCTGGCTCATACGGAGTCCGTTTTGGCTCCACAAGTAGTCAAAAGTTTTGTGACGACTAGATGCTTCAAAGGATTCTTTCATATGGAACTTTTGGAGAACTTTTATTAAGGATTTCGTTCAGAAACTTGTATAGAAACTTTCTTAATGGGCACTCGACAAACGCATTTCGAGAACATACACAAAGTCCCAGCTATCGACCTAGTGCATCATCATAACTGAGCTCTCTTGCATTTCCCTACTAGTAATTGGATCTCATATGGAGATGTTTAGTGAAGTAGAATGGAAAAAATCGAATGCAACTACACAAGAACTAGTCTGTACGTGTCGTTCGGAATCAGTTTTGCACAGTGTTAATTGAAAGATGGATATCTGACTCATACGGAGTCCGTTTTGGCTCCACAAGTAGTCAAAACGTTTGTGACGACCAGAGGCTTCAAAGGATTCTTTCATAGCTAACTTTTTGAGAAAGTTTCTTCAGGAGTTCGTTCAGAAACTTGTATAGAAACTTTCTTAAGAAGCACTCGACAAACGCATTTCGAGAACATACACAAAGTCCCTGCTATGGACCTAGTGCATCATCATAACCGAGGTCTCTTGCATTTCCCTACAAGTAATTGTATCTCATATGGGGATGTTTAGTGATGTAGAATGGAAAAAATGGAATGCAACTACACAAGAACTAGTCTGTAACTGTTGTTAGGAATCTGTTTTGCGCGGTGTTAACTGAAACATGGATATCTGACTTATACGGTGTCCGTTTTGGCTCCACAAGTAGTCAAAACGTTTGTGTCGACCAGATGCTTCAAAGGATTCTTTCATATGGAACTTTTGGAGAACTTTTATTAAGGATTTCGTTCAGAAACTTGTATAGAAACTTTCTTAATGGGCACTCGACAAACGCATTTCGAGAACATACACAAAGTCCCAGCTATCGACCTAGTGCATCATCATAACTGAGCTCTCTTGCATTTCCCTACTAGTAATTGGATCTCATATGGAGATGTTTAGTGAAGTAGAATGGAAAAAATCGAATGCAACTACACAAGAACTAGTCTGTACGTGTCGTTCGGAATCAGTTTTGCACAGTGTTAATTGAAAGATGGATATCTGACTCATACGCAGTCCGTTTTGGCTCCACAAGTAGTCAAAACGTTTGTGACGACCAGAGGCTTCAAAGGATTCTTTCATAGCTAACTTTTTGAGAAAGTTTCTTCAGGAGTTCGTTCAGAAACTTGTATAGAAACTTTCTTAAGAAGCACTCGACAAACGCATTTCGAGAACATACACAAAGTCCCTGCTATGGACCTAGTGCATCATCATAACCGAGGTCTCTTGCATTTCCCTACAAGTAATTGTATCTCATATGGGGATGTTTAGTGATGTAGAATGGAAAAAATGGAATGCAACTACACAAGAACTAGTCTGTAACTGTCGTTCGGAATCTGTTTTGCGCGGTGTTAACTGAAACATGGATATCTGACTTATACGGGGTCCGTTTTGGCTCCACAAGTACTCAAAACGTTTGTGTCGACCAGATGCTTCAAAGGATTCTTTCATATGGAACTTTTGTAGAACTTTTATTAAGGAGTTCGTTCAGAAACTTGTATAGAAACTTTCTTAATGAGCACTCGACAAACGCATTTCCAGAACATACACAAAGTCCCAGCTATGAACCTAGTGTATCATCATAACCGAGGTCTCTTGCATTTCCCTACAAGTAATTGGATCTCATATGGAGATGTTTAGTGAAGTAGAATGGAAAAAATCGAATGCAACTACACAAGAACTAGTCTGTACCTGTCGTTCGGAATCAGTTTTGCACAGTGTTAATTGATACATGGATATCTGACTCATACGGAGTCCGTTTTGGCTCCACAAGTAGTCAAAACGTTTGTGGGACCAGATGCTTCAAAGGATTCTTTCATAGGTAACTTTTGGAGAACTTTTCTTAAGGACTTCGTTCAGAAACTTGTATAGAAACTTTCTTAATGAGCACTCGACAAATGCATTTCGAGAACATACACAAAGTCCCTACTATGGACCTAGTGCATCATCATAACCGAGTTCTCTTGCATTTCCCTACAAATAATTGGATATCATATGGAGATGTTTAGCGAAGTAGAATGGAAAAAAATCGAATGCAACTACACAAGAACTAGTTTGTAACTGTCGTTCAGAATCAGTTTTGCGCAGTGTTAACTGAAACATGGATATCAGACTCATACGGAGTCCGTTTTGGCTCCACAAGTAGTCAAATCATTTGTGACGACCAGATGCTTCAGAGAACTCGTTTTGGCTTCAGGTAACTTTTGGAGAAATTTTCTTAAGGAGCTCGTTTAGAAACTTGTATAGAAACGTTCTTAATGAGCACTCGACAAACGCATTTCGAGAACATACACAAAGTCCCAGCTATGGACCTAGTGCATCATCATAACCGAGGTCTCCTGCATTTCCCTACAAGTAAATGGATCTCATATGGGGATGTTTAGTGAAGTAGAATGGAAAAACTTAAATGCAACTACACAAGAACTAGTCTGTAACTGTCGTTCGGAATCAGTCTTGCGCAGTGTTAACTGAAACATGGATATATGACTCAGACGGAGTCCGTTTTGGCTCCACAAGTAGTCAAAACGTTTGTGACGACCAGATGGTTCTATGGATTCTTCCATAGGGAACTTTTGGAGAAATTTTCTTAAGGAGCTCGTTTAGAAACTTGTATAGAAACGTTCTTAATGAGCACTCGACAAACGCGTTTCGAGAACATACACAAAGTCCCAGCTATGGACCTAGTGCATCATCATAACCGAGGTCTCTTGCATTTCCCTACATGTAATTGGATCTCATATAGATATGTTTAGTGATGTAGAATGGAAAAAATTGAATGCAACTACACTAACTAGTCTGCAACTGTCGTACGGAATCAGTATTGCGCAGTGTTAACTGAAACATGGATATCTGACTGATACGGAGTCCGTTTTGGCTCCACAAGTAGTCAAAACGTTTGTGACGACCAGATGCTTCAAAGGATTCTCTCATATGGAACTTTTTGAGAACTTTTCTTAAGGAGTTCGTTCAGAAACTTGTATAGAACCACTCTTAATGAGCACTCGACAAACGCATTTCGAGAACATACACAAAGTCCCAGCAATGGACCTAGTGCATCGTCATAACCGAGGTCTCTTGCATTTACCTACCAGTAATTGGATCTCATATGGAGATGTTTAGTGAAGTAGAATGGAAAAAATCGAATGCAACTACACAAGAACTAGTCTGTAACTGTCGTACGGAATCAGTTTTGCGGAGTGTTAACTGAAACATGGATATCTGACTCATACGGAGTCCGTTTTGGCTCCACAAGTAGTCAAAACGTTTGTGATGACCAGATGCTTCAAAGGATTCTTTCATATGGAACTTTTGGAGAACTTTTCTTAAGGAGTTCGTTCAGAAACTTGTATAGAAACTTTCTTAATGAGCACTAGACAAACACATTTTGAGAACATACACAAAGTCCCAGCTATGGACCTAGTGCATCATCATAACCGAGGTCTCTTGCATTTCCTTACAAGTAATTGGATCTCATATGGAGAAGTTTAGTGAAGTAGAAAGGAAAAAATCGAATGCAACCACACAAGAACTAGTCTGTACCTGTCGTTCGGAATCAGTTTTGCACAGTGTTAATTGAAACATGGATATCTGACTCATACGGAGTCCGTTTTGGCTCCACAAGTAGTCAAAACGTTTGTGGTGACCAGATGCTTCAAAGGATTCTTTCATAGGTAACGTTTGGAGAACTTTTCTTAAGGAGTTCGTTCAGAAACTTGTATAGAAACTTTCTTAAGGAGGACTCGACAAACGCATTTCGAGAACATACACAAAGTCCTAGCTATGGACCTAGTGCATCATCATAACCGAGGTCTCTTGCATTTCCCTACAAGTAATTGGATCTCATATGGAGATGTTTAGTGAAGTAGAATGGAAAAAATCGAATGCAACTACCCAAGAACTAGTCTGTACCTGTCGTTCGGAATCAGTTTTGCACAGTGTTAATTGAAACATGGATATCTGACTCATACGGAGTCCGTTTTGGCTCCACAAGTAGTCAAAACGTTTGTGAGACCAGATGCTTCAAAGGATTCTTTCATAGGTAACTTTTGTAGAACTTTTCTTAAGGACTTCGTTCAGAAACTTGTATAGAAAATTTCTTAATGAGCACTCGACAAACGCATTTCGAGAACATACACAAAGTCCCAGCTATGGACCTAGTGCATCATCATAACCGAGGTCTCTTGCATTTCCCTACAAATAATTGGATATCATATGGAGATGTTTAGTGAAGTAGAATGGAAAAAAATTGAATGCAACTACACAAGAACTAGTTTGTAACTGTGTAACATCCCAAAATTCTAAATTTTGGAATGTTATAATAAACAGATAGATTGGGTTGATTGTTTGATTGATTGACTGAAAGTGAGTGGAATTCGAAATCTTCTGAAAGTTAAATGAGAGGGAATAAAAGGACTTTCCCAAACTTTCATTTTGCTTTTATGATCTCCATGAATTCAAATTATTTTCATCACAAAACCCTGGAGAGAAGATGACATGACTTCTTCCATTTATTTAAATGAAAAGGGGTGTAGAAAATATTTGAATTTCATTTGAAAATATTTCCCATTTCTGAAACTTTATGCAACTCAATGATTTTCACGAGAGAAGATAATATGACTTCTTTGAAACATATGAAATATGAGTTGGGAGTTTCAAAGGATTTATTCAAAGTCCCATTGAAATTATTTTTCAATATTGGAGTTATTTGAGTTTTATTCAAATTATTTTTCTCCAAAAATAAAATATACAGAAAATAGGGTAACATGATTCCCTACATCAGAAAATTGGAGAAAAATAAATTTGAAATCATTTTGGTATTTTCAAAATGATTTTTATTGGATTTTATTAAGGCAGTAGCACTGTTTGATTTATTAAAATTTGTGTGAATTTTATTTGACTTTACAAAAATGACCACGTTGTAGGAAATCTTTTTCTGAAAATTTTGATATATTATATGCCTATATAATATTTTTATTTATTTCGTTTTTATTATTTTTCTTTGTCCGAGAAATGTTTTATAAAAAAAAACTTTTCCCCGCGAACCGAACTGGGCCGGCCCAGCTCCCAGCCAGGCCACGGCCCAGCAGGCCCACGCGCCCGCACCGCCGCCTCCGACTCCGGGAGGAGTTCGCCGCCCGCACGCCTCCCGAGCGCCGCCACCGCGCCGTGCCGCCTCCGGTCTCTCCTTGCCCCTCCTCCAAGCCGCGCCCCTCCCC
>NC_057799.1:507533128-507539966 GCF_018294505.1 Triticum aestivum
CGCCTCGCTGAGATCTGCCGCGCCACTGCAGCTGCTCCACCTCGCGCCGCTCCTCGCCACCGCGCCGCCTGCCGCACCACCCCGCCACCGCCGGAGCCACTTCGCCCCACCGCCGCCGGAGCCACGCCTCGCCGGAGTCCGCCGCCTCGCCGGAGCCGCTGTCGGTTTTTCTCAGCCGAACCGCCGACCCGGTATAACCCCCGGTCCGGTTTATTTTTTATTTTTGGTTTTCTGCGGTTTTTCTTTTAGTCCGGTTTAGTTTTTTTTAGTTAGATCTATTCAATGAACGTTCTCTGTTTAGAACTAGTTAGCGAGCGTTCGCTATTTAGCTTTTTCTTTTTCTGTTAGTTTTATTCAGGGACTTTTTTGTAGATGTTTCATTTACAATTTAGCCCCTGGACTTCAAACCTCCACAAATTTTTACTCGTTTGTCCAAATCCAACGAAACCAACGCCCACTTCTTCGTTATGATCCCCTCTATCCAGTAAAACAACTTAAATATGTTTTGAAAATTTAAAATTTGTTTTCAAACAGATTTGAATTTGAATCTTCTTTTGATGATAACTTAAGATCCGTAACTCCGTTTGAGTTGATTCTTTTTGCAAATCGAAGCTCTTGACCTAAACTTTCTGATAAGGCCAAATTCACATAATTTTGGTACTGTTAGAAATTGTTTTATGTTGCAAGAGTTAATTGCTTGGTTTTGAAGTTTTCCGAATTGTTTTCCTCGTTCTCTCTGATCTTTTGAGTGATTGCTTATGTGTGGTTACTATTGCTTGCTTGCGATAGATTGACCAGAGTGTGACGAGTAGATTTATCAAGAGTTTTGAGTGCGAATCATCTTCATCATCATTGCAGGCAAGTAACACTTTGATCATACCCCGTTCATACCCAGTTTTATTGCATTAGATCTTTTCCTCAAACACATTGCATGATTAGGATCTAATTAAACTGTGGGTATTGGGAAGTAGCTGAGGTAGTACCTATTACCTGTTTTATTCATCAAACCCTTGGGAGTTACTTCTACGTTGATATTATATCGCCATGCTATGCGTAGACGTGGATTGGGTTTGAGAGATATTCATGACAGATGTGAGTGTTTAATAATGGTTCAACTTAAGGTGGCAACTAAAACTCACATCTGGGTGGATTGAGGCACCTGGAGAACCCAGTGTTGTCTGTATGTATAAGGTCCGCCACCCAGGTTCAAAGGGATCATAAGATATTTCATGCTAGAAACTTCCGTGTGCAGCCGCAAGCTATTATGGGCTCTAGCATAGCTGAGTAGGTTACAGGATCTCTTGAAGAGGTGGACTAGCAGATGTAGGGGAAAGTAGGTGTACCGGTCCATCCAGAGTAGAGAGTGACTGTTTCTGAAAGACTGTGTCTCGGTCATCCGTTTCTCAAACATCATGCAGTGCGAGAATCAAGCGGAGGCGATCGAGTCTTGTGGGAAAAGTGCACAAACCTCTGCAGAGTGTACAAACTAATCATGATTAGCCGTGTCCCCGGTTATGGACATCTTGAGTATCTAGTTCTTGGATTATCCCGTTGATCTCATCATGTTACTTTAATTAATATTGTTGGGTTAATGATGATACTTAATTGGGATTGAGATGCTGTCAACCATCTCAATGTTTCACAACCACCATGATAGTTAAATAAAATTTATTCCTTTGAAGTAGGGAAAAATTGGCTTTTCGCAAAAACATTATAACCATAGAGCTTTTCCACCGGCCATATATGCATTTAGTGATAGCCTTTGTTCATCATTTCTCTATGGTGTGAATTTGCTAGCATATTCCATGTGCTGACCCGTTTTCGGGCTGCAACGTTTCATGTTGCAGGATATCTTACGACGAGTAAGTGATACGTTAGGGTTATGATTTCTACACTCAACTTTGCCGTTGGTGTTGATGGGAATCCACAACCTTGTTACTTCCGCTGTTTTGGATTGAGGTAATAGTATTTACGTTATTTTATACATGTGATTTACCTCTGTTATAAATCCTCGAGTACTGTGTGTGTCAGCATACCGATCCAGGGATGACACTTAAACACAGAGACTTGATCCATTCGGTTCGGGTCGCTACAAGATGGTATCAGAGCACATGTTGACTGTAGGACGTGACCCTAGAAACTGGCAAGCCCATAGGAAGGATTTTCTCTAAAACTTTTCTTTTCAAAAGAATCTTGTACCTCTCTTCTCTTCTGAGTTAATTCAAATATCCCCTTTAAGTGAGACCATACCCTTTTTCCTTTGGACCACTCGAAGATTCGACTGATGAGACCACTCCAAGAAGTACAAGATATCGGACAACTAAGACCATTTTGGAATGAAGAGGATTTTACCGTGCATTATGATAATGGAAACTACAAAGGTTGAAGACTCCGAAGACTGGAAGAATTTGAAGGCTCTGAAGAATTGCCAGATGTGTATGACCTAGGAAGGTTACCCTTATGGAACTTGGCAGACTATGGAAGCTGTCAATACTCGAGAGCAAGGTGTATCGGAGAAAGACCGAAACATGGAGAGTTAGAAACTCAAAGTTTTGTCAAGGAAACCCTAAGGCAGGAGATATAAACTATGGAATGATAGCTCATGGTAATGACAAGAGCAGAAACACGGATACCCATGAGGTTATCGCCCGCTTATGATATTGTCACCGTGTTGAGTTAAGTATGCATATGCATGGAAGGATTGGATGGTAGAAGGCTGATGGAGCACCTACCAGCAAGATGAAGTTTTAACTTTAGACCGGTGTATCACCAGGATCTGGAGTATTACATCAAGAAGTTTAGGATGGACCTGCAGGAAGCTGTATTTGACAAAGAAGTGTTTCGTGAAGAACTCAGAACCCAAAAACTGAAAGTAGCCAAGCAGGGAAAGCAGAACCTCGAGATAACGGAGACTCGTCAGGAACTGAAGGCCAGTAGGATCATGGTTCATGTCAAGGATGTTGAAACCCAGAAGTTGGAGCGCAACTCCAGAAATATTAAAGGACGTCATGAGAGACTTCGCGTCAACAGAGATGATTTGGCAAAAGAACTTGAGAAGGACAAGCATGATTGGAAGAAGCCATCGGAGACATGAACAAGATTCCAAAGAGTTTGGCGACTTTGAAGATTTTGACCTCTAGAAGACCCAACCCCTGCTATACCTACGTTAGATGCGACATTTGTGAGCTGTCATTTGTTTGTTGTTTTTCCGACAGCCACAATAAAATCTTTCTTTTCAAAAACTATTGTTTGTATTGTGTGTATCCCTCTCGATCTCTCTTATCTCACCCCAAACCCATGGACCCAATAGAGGATGAAGGGAGATGAGCTTGTATTTTCTGGACCAATGAGTCAATTGGAGACGGACCGATGGATTCAGAACATGGAGGATCACATGAAGAATAACCCTATAGTCGGAAGGGATATGACCTGGCATGCTCTTCAATGTTTTGAAAGAGGTGCTGCTACTTGGTGGAGGATGTACCAAACCATCAATGGATGGAAAGGAGTAACCACTTGGAAAGAATTTAAGTGGACTCTACAAAGATCTCGTCTTGTGTCCCAGAAATTGAAGCCTTATGGAAAGGATATGAAGAAACCTTGTGCATACAAGCCTTGTGGAGAAATAGGATACAACCATAAGGAACACAAGGATGAATGCCCTAATTGTGAAGGAAGTCACCCAGCTGAAGAATGCCCAACTCGGCAGATCACTTGTTTCTTGTGTGAAGGGACTACCCACTACCCTGCTCAGTG
Organism: Triticum aestivum; assembly: GCF_018294505.1. NCBI lineage: Eukaryota > Viridiplantae > Streptophyta > Magnoliopsida > Poales > Poaceae > Triticum > Triticum aestivum. The sequence goes on from NC_057799.1 coordinate 507,536,885, forward strand.
TCACATCTACCCCATGGTACAAAGGACTATCCAACAGAAGAAAGAAGCAACAAAAAGAGCCCTCATGGAAAGTTTAGAGGAATCTGTGATGAAGGAAGAGGTGGAGGACACACCCAAAGAAGAACCAAATAAACCCTGCACCAAGTCATGCTATACATGTGGAGAAGAAGGACATATCTCCCAAAATTGTCTGAATGGGGATTTAGTAGAATTTCCGACAGAGGAAGTAGAGTATGACCCACAGGAAATAGAAGCCCTGATTGGAACGGAAAAGTCCAGGAAGAAAAGTAGATTGGATCCCAGGAACAACCCAATTTCTACAAAGAGAGACCTGAGTCATATCACATGTTACAGGTGCAAAAATTCAGGACACTACCACAATGATTGCCCAAAAGGGAAGATGGGGACCCCAGGAGGCTATATAATCACAAGGAAACCTCGAGATATGTCAGAAGTAATATGTTTCCGTTGTGATGAAGCAGGGCACTTTGCCAGGGGATGCCCCAAGGAGACGGAGACTTGTGGCAAATAGTTGAGTGCAACGAGAAATGTAGTAGTAGTGTGGACATTTATTGTATCAGTGAAGAGTCGGATTGAGGAATGTAATGGAATGCAGGAGATTGTAATAATTTGAGAATCAATAAAGTTAGCATCATTGGTATTGATTTGGATTCTATGAGTTGTTACTCTATGAAGAAAGATTTTGACCATTTTCGAGGATATGAGAAATATGGTCTATGGAAGATTGTGCATTTTAAGGGTGGTAGTACCCTGTGAGGAAACTTGACCCTTGGAAAAGGTAATGATATTCCACGAAGTGGATTTCGAACAAAATAAGTATGAGCTTTATCTCGACATGTTGGATACCCCAAGAATATGAGGGTATGGAGTATTATTGAATGTAAAGGAGGTAGTCTATGAAATTGGAGACGGAACATGTCTTTGTGTGTTCCCTCTACGAGGAGTTAAACTATTTGGAGTTAAGGGAAAGTTAGCCCCGAGAATTGTAGGACCATACCGAGTTTTGGAGCGTATGGGAGAAGTGGCCAACAAGTTGGAGTCACCCGAAGGACTGTCAGGAGTTCATAATGTGTTTCACGTTCCCGGCTGAAGAAGTGCCATGCACAGATGGCCAATATTTCCCCTGTAAGAACGCTTCACCCTGGAAAAGATAATGATGTTCCACGAAGTGGAGTATGGACTTCATAAGTATACTTTTTTTATCTCGGTATGTGGGATATCCCACGAGGATGAAGAGATAAATTACTATTGAATATAAAGGAGGTATGATGTTGGAAATATGGATCAATGGAAATTCCATGATGAGTCTGAGTAATCATGTCTTAATTTGGTGCCAATAGAAGGAAGGAAGACAGTACAATTGGATGGATTTAAGAATACCAGGAAGTTGGATGTTGGATTAAGGATCAGTTGCCCAATGATGAGTTCAAGGTTTACAAATGATGAGATGGGCCATAACCCACAGGCCCCAGGACCTGCCAAGAAGCAAGCGCATTCTTGCTGAAGGAAAAACCTGGAAGAAGTTACGATTTTATCGACATACGATCTTATAGGAGTTACGCAAAACCTGAGAGTTGTGAAGGAACGATAGATGTTTGTTTGGCTTGCAGAATCCATGGATTTATCCGAACTTGGTTCGTCGACAAGAGAAATTCTGCAATGCTTGCGAGGATGACTGAGTGTTAGAATGCGAGATTCGCTAAACCATATACAAGGCAATGATTTGGGTGCGGGATGGATTGATCACCATACCGACTTACTCTTAATGTTCGCTTTGCTATACGGGATGGTAAATCTGAGTGACTTACCTATAGTAGAGAGACGACGACCAAACCTTGTTTGAACCTTAGAATGGTATAAGAATGTTTCCCTTGTACACGGCAGTTGTTGCCAATCGTAGGTTATACGGTGAGGATCAACCCAGACCCATTTCCTGCAGGAGAAACCGTAATTTGTTGACCACCATGAGATGTCGATAGTTGTTTAGTATTGGCGCCAGACCCGTCAGCTAAGAAGACCCAGTAATGGAATAACCTTACCAAGATAAAAAGGACACAAGAATTGAGGAAAAGGTTATGCCACCACCGGAAGAGCCCAGAGAAGGAATTTTTCCGAGAATTTGAGAAGACCGCCCCGTCAAGAATAAGGATGGAGTATATGAGTTTTGATGGAACAGTAACAATGCTTCTAAGGGTGGTAGCACCCCAGACCCTCTGTGATGATCGATGGATTTTGAGAAGACCCCAAACCTAACCTATTTCTTGCTAGCCTCTCCGAATCTCGAGGACGAGATTCATTTTAAGGGTGGTAGGTTTGTAACATCCCAAAATTCTAAATTTTGGAATGTTATAATAAACAGATAGATTGGGTTGATTGTTTGATTGATTGACTGAAAGTGAGTGGAATTCGAAATCTTTTGAAAGTTAAATGAGAGGGAATAAAAGGACTTTCCCAAACTTTCATTTTGCTTTTATGATCTCCATGAATTCAAATTATTTTCATCACAAAACCCTGGAGAGAAGATGACATGACTTCTTCCATTTATTTAAACGAAAAGGGGTGTTGAAAATATTTGAATTTCATTTGAAAATATTTCCCATTTCTGAAACTTTATGCAACTCAATGATTTTCACGAGAGAAGATAATATGACTTCTTCAAAACATATGAAATATGAGTTGGGAGTTTCAAAGGATTTATTCAAAGTCCCATTGAAATTATTTTTCAATATTGGAGTTATTTGAGTTTTATTCAAATTATTTTTCTCCAAAAATAAAATATACAGAAAATAGGGTAACATGATTCCCTACATCAGAAAATTGGAGAAAAATAAATTTGAAATCATTTTGGTATTTTCAAAATGATTTTTATTGGATTTTATTAAGGCAGTAGCACTGTTTGATTTATTAAAATTTGTGTGAATTTTATTTGACTTTACAAAAATGACCACGTTGTAGGAAATCTTTTTCTGAAAATTTTGATATATTATATGCCTATATAATATTTTTATTTATTTCGTTTTTATTATTTTTCTTTGTCCGAGAAATGTTTTATAAAAAAAAA
>NC_057799.1:507540872-507547913 GCF_018294505.1 Triticum aestivum
GCCACCGCGCCGCCTGCCGCACCACCCCGCCACCGCCGGAGCCACTTCGCCCCACCGCCGCCGGAACCATGCCTCGCCGGAGTCCGCCGCCTCGCCGGAGCCGCTGCCGGTTTTTCTCAGCCGAACCGCCGACCCGGTATAACCCCCCCGGTCCGGTTTATTTTTTATTTTTGGTTTTCTGCGGTTTTTCTTTTAGTCCGGTTTAGTTTTTTTAGTTAGATCTATTCAATGAACGTTCTCTGTTTAGAACTAGTTAGCGAGCGTTCGCTATTTAGCTTTTTCTTTTTCTGTTAGTTTTATTCAGGGACTTTTTTGTAGATGTTTCATTTACAATTTAGCCCCTGGACTTCAAACCTCCACAAATTTTTACTCGTTTGTCCAAATCCAACGAAACCAACGCCCACTTCTTCGTTATGATCCCCTCTATCCAGTAAAACAACTTAAATATGTTTTGAAAATTTAAAATTTGTTTTCAAACAGATTTGAATTTGAATCTTCTTTTGATGATAACTTAAGATCCGTAACTCCGTTTGAGTTGATTCTTTTTGCAAATCGAAGCTCTTGACCTAAACTTTCTGATAAGGCCAAATTCACATAATTTTGGTACTGTTAGAAATTGTTTTATGTTGCAAGAGTTAATTGCTTGGTTTTGAAGTTTTCCGAATTGTTTTCCTCGTTCTCTCTGATCTTTTGAGTGATTGCTTATGTGTGGTTACTATTGCTTGCTTGCGATAGATTGACCAGAGTGTGACGAGTAGATTTATCAAGAGTTTTGAGTGCGAATCATCTTCATCATCATTGCAGGCAAGTAACACTTTGATCATACCCCGTTCATACCCAGTTTTATTGCATTAGATCTTTTCCTCAAACACATTGCATGATTAGGATCTAATTAAACTGTGGGTATTGGGAAGTAGCTGAGGTAGTACCTATTACCTGTTTTATTCATCAAACCCTTGGGAGTTACTTCTACGTTGATATTATATCGCCATGCTATGCGTAGACGTGGATTGGGTTTGAGAGATATTCATGACAGATGTGAGTGTTTAATAATGGTTCAACTTAAGGTGGCAACTAAAACTCACATCTGGGTGGATTGAGGCACCTGGAGAACCCAGTGTTGTCTGTATGTATAAGGTCCGCCACCCAGGTTCAAAGGGATCATAAGATATTTCATGCTAGAAACTTCCGTGTGCAGCCGCAAGCTATTATGGGCTCTAGCATAGCTGAGTAGGTTACAGGATCTCTTGAAGAGGTGGACTAGCAGATGTAGGGGAAAGTAGGTGTACCGGTCCATCCAGAGTAGAGAGTGACTGTTTCTGAAAGACTGTGTCTCGGTCATCCGTTTCTCAAACATCATGCAGTGCGAGAATCAAGCGGAGGCGATCGAGTCTTGTGGGAAAAGTGCACAAACCTCTGCAGAGTGTACAAACTAATCATGATTAGCCGTGTCCCCGGTTATGGACATCTTGAGTATCTAGTTCTTGGATTATCCCGTTGATCTCATCATGTTACTTTAATTAATATTGTTGGGTTAATGATGATACTTAATTGGGATTGAGATGCTGTCAACCATCTCAATGTTTCACAACCACCATGATAGTTAAATAAAATTTATTCCTTTGAAGTAGGGAAAAATTGGCTTTTCGCAAAAACATTATAACCATAGAGCTTTTCCACCGGCCATATATGCATTTAGTGATAGCCTTTGTTCATCATTTCTCTATGGTGTGAATTTGCTAGCATATTCCATGTGCTGACCCGTTTTCGGGCTGCAACGTTTCATGTTGCAGGATATCTTACGACGAGTAAGTGATACGTTAGGGTTATGATTTCTACACTCAACTTTGCCGTTGGTGTTGATGGGAATCCACAACCTTGTTACTTCCGCTGTTTTGGATTGAGGTAATAGTATTTACGTTATTTTATACATGTGATTTACCTCTGTTATAAATCCTCGAGTACTGTGTGTGTCAGCATACCGATCCAGGGATGACACTTAAACACAGAGACTTGATCCATTCGGTTCGGGTCGCTACAAGATGGTATCAGAGCACATGTTGACTGTAGGACGTGACCCTAGAAACTGGCAAGCCCATAGGAAGGATTTTCTCTAAAACTTTTCTTTTCAAAAGAATCTTGTACCTCTCTTCTCTTCTGAGTTAATTCAAATATCCCCTTTAAGTGAGACCATACCCTTTTTCCTTTGGACCACTCGAAGATTCGACTGATGAGACCACTCCAAGAAGTACAAGATATCGGACAACTAAGACCATTTTGGAATGAAGAGGATTTTACCGTGCATTATGATAATGGAAACTACAAAGGTTGAAGACTCCGAAGACTGGGAGAATTTGAAGGCTCTGAAGAATTGCCAGATGTGTATGACCTAGGAAGGTTACCCTTATGGAACTTGGCAGACTATGGAAGCTGTCAATACTCGAGAGCAAGGTGTATCGGAGAAAGACCGAAACATGGAGAGTTAGAAACTCAAAGTTTTGTCAAGGAAACCCTAAGGCAGGAGATATAAACTATGGAATGATAGCTCATGGTAATGACAAGAGCAGAAACACGGATACCCATGAGGTTATCGCCCGCTTATGATATTGTCACCGTGTTGAGTTAAGTATGCATATGCATGGAAGGATTGGATGGTAGAAGGCTGATGGAGCACCTACCAGCAAGATGAAGTTTTAACTTTAGACCGGTGTATCACCAGGATCTGGAGTATTACATCAAGAAGTTTAGGATGGACCTGCAGGAAGCTGTATTTGACAAAGAAGTGTTTCGTGAAGAACTCAGAACCCAAAAACTGAAAGTAGCCAAGCAGGGAAAGCAGAACCTCGAGATAACGGAGACTCGTCAGGAACTGAAGGCCGGTAGGATCATGGTTCATGTCAAGGATGTTGAAACCCAGAAGTTGGAGCGCAACTCCAGAAATATTAAAGGACGTCATGAGAGACTTCGCGTCAACAGAGATGATTTGGCAAAAGAACTTGAGAAGGACAAGCATGATTGGAAGAAGCCATCGGAGACATGAACAAGATTCCAAAGAGTTTGGCGACTTTGAAGATTTTGACCTCTAGAAGACCCAACCCCTGCTATACCTATGTTAGATGCGACATTTGTGAGCTGTCATTTGTTTGTTGTTTTTCCGACAGCCACAATAAAATCTTTCTTTTCAAAAAATATTGTTTGTATTGTGTGTATCCCTCTCGATCTCTCTTATCTCACCCCAAACCCATGGACCCAATAGAGGATGAAGGGAGATGAGCTTGTATTTTCTGGACCAATGAGTCAATTGGAGACGGACCGATGGATTCAGAACATGGAGGATCACATGAAGAATAACCCTATAGTCGGAAGGGATATGACCTGGCATGCTCTTCAATGTTTTGAAAGAGGTGCTGCTACTTGGTGGAGGATGTACCAAACCATCAATGGATGGAAAGGAGTAACCACTTGGAAAGAATTTAAGTGGACTCTACAAAGATCTCGTCTTGTGTCCCAGAAATTGAAGCCTTATGGAAAGGATATGAAGAAACCTTGTGCACACAAGCCTTGTGGAGAAATAGGACAGAACCATAAGGAACACAAGGATGAATGCCCTAATTGTGAAGGAAGTCACCCAGCTGAAGAATGCCCAACTCGGCAGATCACTTGTTTCTTGTGTGAAGGGACTACCCACTACCCTGCTTAGTGTCACATCTACCCCATGGTACAAAGGACTATCCAGCAGAAGAAAGAAGCAATGAAAAGAGCCCTCATGGAAAGTTTAGAGGAATCTGTGATGAAGGAAGAGGTGGAGGACACACCCAAAGAAGAACCAAATAAACCCTGCACCAAGTCATGCTATACATGTGGAGAAGAAGGACACATCTCCCAAAATTGTCTGAATGGGGATTTAGTAGAATTTCCGACAGAGGAAGTAGAGTATGACCCACAGGAAATAGAAGCCCTGATTGGAACGGAAAAGTCCAGGAAGAAAAGTAGATTGGATCCCAGGAACAACCCAATTTCTACAAAGAGAGACCTGAGTCATATCACATGTTACAGGTGCAAAAATTCAGGACACTATCCCAATGATTGCCCAAAAGGGAAGATGAGGACCCCAGGAGGCTATATAATCACAAGGAAACCTCGAGATATGTCAGAAGTAATATGTTTCCGTTGTGATGAAGCAGGGCACTTTGCCAGGGGATGCCCCAAGGAGACGGAGACTTGTGGCAAATAGTTGAGTGCAACGAGAAATGTAGTAGTAGTGTGGACATTTCTTGTATTAGTGAAGAGTCGGATTGAGGAATGTAATGGAATGCAGGAGATTGTAATAATTTGAGAATCAATAAAGTTAGCATCATTGGTATTGATTTGGATTCTATGAGTTGTTACTCTATAAAGAAAGATTTTGACCATTTTCGAGGATATGAGAAATATGGTCTATGGAAGATTGTGCATTTTAAGGGTGGTAGTACCCTGTGAGGAAACTTGACCCTTGGAAAAGGTAATGATATTCCACGAAGTGGATTTCGAACAAAATAAGTATGAGCTTTATCTCGACATGTTGGATACCCCAAGAATATGAGGGTATGGAGTATTATTGAATGTAAAGGAGGTAGTCTATGAAATTGGAGACGGAACATGTCTTTGTGTGTTCCCTCTACGAGGAGTTAAACTATTTGGAGTTAAGGGAAAGTTAGCCCCGAGAATTGTAGGACCATACCGAGTTTTGGAGCGTATGGGAGAAGTGGCCAACAAGTTGGAGTCACCCGAAGGACTGTCAGGAGTTCATAATGTGTTTCACGTTCCCGGCTGAAGAAGTGCCATGCACAGATGGCCAATATTTCCCCTGTAAGAACGCTTCACCCTGGAAAAGATAATGATGTTCCACGAAGTGGAGTATGGACTTCATAAGTATACGTTTTTTTATCTCGGTATGTGGGATATCCCACGAGGATGAAGAGATAAATTACTATTGAATATAAAGGAGGTATGATGTTGGAAATATGGATCAATGGAAATTCCATGATGAGTCTGAGTAATCATGTCTTAATTTGGTGCCAATAGAAGGAAGGAAGACAGTACAATTGGATGGATTTAAGAATACCAGGAAGTTGGATGTTGGATTAAGGATCAGTTGCCCAATGATGAGTTCAAGGTTTACAAATGATGAGATGGGCCATAACCCACAGGCCCCAGGACCTGCCAAGAAGCAAGCGCATTCTTGCTGAAGGAAAAACCTGGAAGAAGTTACGATTTTATCGACATACGATCTTATAGGAGTTACGCAAAACCTGAGAGTTGTGAAGGAACGATAGATGTTTGTTTGGCTTGCAGAATCCATGGATTTATCCGAACTTGGTTCGTCGACAAGAGAAATTCTGCAATGCTTGCGAGGATGACCGAGTGTTAGAATGCGAGATTCGCTAAACCATATACAAGGCAATGATTTGGGTGCGGGATGGATTGATCACCATACCGACTTACTCTTATTGTTCGCTTTGCTATACGGGATGGTAAATCTGAGTGACTTACCTATAGTAGAGAGACGACGACCAAACCTTGTTTGAACCTTAGAATGGTATAAGAATGTTTCCCTTGTACACGGCAGTTGTTGCCAATCGTAGGTTATACGGTGAGGATCAACCCAGACCCATTTCCTGCAGGAGAAACCGTAATTTGTTGACCACCATGAGATGTCGATAGTTGTTTAGTATTGGCGCCAGACCCGTCAGCTAAGAAGACCCAGTAATGGAATAACCTTACCAAGATAAAAAGGACACAAGAATTGAGGAAAAGGTTATGCCACCACCGGAAGAGCCCAGAGAAGGAATTTTTCCGAGAATTTGAGAAGACCGCCCCGTCAAGAATAAGGATGGAGTATATGAGTTTTGATGGAACAGTAACAACGCTTCTAAGGGTGGTAGCACCCCAGACCCTCTGTGATGATCGATGGATTTTGAGAAGACCCCAAACCTAACCTATTTCTTGCTAGCCTCTCCGAATCTCGAGGACGAGATTCATTTTAAGGGTGGTAGGTTTGTAACATCCCAAAATTCTAAATTTTGGAATGTTATAATAAACAGATAGATTGGGTTGATTGTTTGATTGATTGACTGAAAGTGAGTGGAATTCGAAATCTTTTGAAAGTTAAATGAGAGGGAATAAAAGGACTTTCCCAAACTTTCATTTTGCTTTTATGATCTCCATGAATTCAAATTATTTTCATCACAAAACCCTGGAGAGAAGATGACATGACTTCTTCCATTTATTTAAATGAAAAGGGGTGTTGAAAATATTTGAATTTCATTTGAAAATATTTCCCATTTCTGAAACTTTATGCAACTCAATGATTTTCACGAGAGAAGATAATATGACTTCTTCAAAACATATGAAATATGAGTTGGGAGTTTCAAAGGATTTATTCAAAGTCCCATTGAAATTATTTTTCAACATTGGAGTTATTTGAGTTTTATTCAAATTATTTTTCTCCAAAAATAAAATATACAGAAAATAGGGTAACATGATTCCCTACATCAGAAAATTGGAGAAAAATAAATTTGAAATCATTTTGGTATTTTCAAAATGATTTTTATTGGATTTTATTAAGGCAGTAGCACTGTTTGATTTATTAAAATTTGTGTGAATTTTATTTGACTTTACAAAAATGACCACGTTGTAGGAAATCTTTTTCTGAAAATTTTGATATATTATATCCTATATAATATTTTTATTTATTTCGTTTTTATTATTTTTCTTTGTCTGAGAAATGTTTTATAAAAAAAAAACTTTTCCCCGCGAACCGAACTGGGCCGGCCCAGCTCCCAGCCAGGCCACGGCCCAGCCGGCCCACGCGCCCGCACCGCCGCCTCCGACTCCGGGAGGAGTTCGCCGCCCGCACGCCTCCCGAGCGCCGCCACCACGCCGTGCCGCCTCCGGTCTCTCCTTGCCCCTCCTCCAAGCCGCGCCCCTCCCCTGGCCTTTATAAGGCGAGACCGCCGCCCCGCCCCTCTCTCTCTCTCTCTGCCCCGCCGCCGCCGCCCT
>NC_057799.1:507548586-507557618 GCF_018294505.1 Triticum aestivum
CGCCGGAGCCACTTCGCCCCACCGCCGCCGGAACCACGCCTCGCCGGAGTCCGCCGCCTCGCCGGAGCCGCTGCCGGTTTTTCTCAGCCGAACCGCCGACCCGGTATAACCCCCCCGGTCCGGTTTATTTTTTATTTTTCGTTTTCTGCGGTTTTTCTTTTAGTCCGGTTTAGTTTTTTTAGTTAGATCTATTCAATGAACGTTCTCTGTTTAGAACTAGTTAGCGAGCGTTCGCTATTTAGCTTTTTCTTTTTCTGTTAGTTTTATTCAGGGACTTTTTTGTAGATGTTTTATTTACAATTTAGCCCCTGGACTTCAAACCTCCACAAATTTTTACTTGTTTTTCCAAATCCAACGAAACCAACGCCCACTTCTTCGTTCTGATCCCCTCTATCCAGTAAAACAACTTAAATATGTTTTGAAAATTTAAAATTTGTTTTCAAACAGATTTGAATTTGAATCTTCTTTTGATGATAACTTAAGATCCGTAACTCCGTTTGAGTTGATTCTTTTTGCAAATCGAAGCTCTTGACCTAAACTTTCTGATAAGGCCAAATTCACATAATTTTGGTACTGTTAGAAATTGTTTTATGTTGCAAGAGTTAATTGTTTGGTTTTGAAGTTTTCCGAATTGTTTTCCTCGTTCTCTCTGATCTTTTGAGTGCTTGCTTATGTGTGGTTACTATTGCTTGCTTGCGATAGATTGACCAGAGTGTGACGAGTAGATTTATCAAGAGTTTTGAGTGCGAATCATCTTCATCATCATTGCAGGCAAGTAACACTTTGATCATACCCCGTTCATACCCAGTTTTATTGCATTAGATCTTTTCCTCAAACACATTGCATGATTAGGATCTAATTAAACTGTGGGTATTGGGAAGTAGCTGAGGTAGTACCTATTACCTGTTTTATTCATCAAACCTTTGGGAGTTACTTCTACGTTGATATTATATCGCCATGCTATGCATAGACGTGGATTGGGTTTGAGAGATATTCATGACAGATGTGAGTGTTTAATAATGGTTCAACTTAAGGTGGCAACTAAAACTCACATCTGGGTGGATTGAGGCACCTGGAGAACCCAGTGTTGTCTGTATGTATAAGGTCCGCCACCCAGGTTCAAAGGGATCATAAGATATTTCATGCTAGAAACTTCCGTGTGCAGCCGCAAGCTATTATGGGCTCTAGCATAGCTGAGTAGGTTACAGGATCTCTTGAAGAGGTGGACTAGCAGATGTAGGGGAAAGTAGGTGTACCGGTCCATCCAGAGTAGAGAGTGACTGTTTCTGAAAGACTGCGTCTCGGTCATCCGTTTCTCAAACATCATGCAGTGCGAGAATCAAGCGGAGGCGATCGAGTCTTGTGGGAAAAGTGCACAAACCTCTGCAGAGTGTACAAACTAATCATGATTAGCCGTGTCCCCGGTTATGGACATCTTGAGTATCTAGTTCTTGGATTATCCCGTTGATCTCATCATGTTACTTTAATTAATATTGTTGGGTTAATAATGATACTTAATTGGGATTGAGACGCTGTCAACCATCTCAATGTTTCACAACCACCATGATAGTTAAATAAAATTTATTCCTTTGAAGTAGGGAAAAATTGGCTTTTCGCAAAAACATTATAACCATAGAGCTTTTCCACCGGCCATATATGCATTTAGTGATAGCCTTTGTTCATCATTTCTCTATGGTGTGAATTTGCCAGCATATTCCATGTGCTGACCCGTTTTCGGGCTGCAACGTTTCATGTTGCAGGATATCTTACGACGAGTAAGTGATACGTTAGGGTTATGATTTCTACACTCAACTTTGCCGTTGGTGTTGATGGGAATCCACAACCTTGTTACTTCCGCTATTTTGGATTGAGGTAATAGTATTTACGTTATTTTATACATGTGATTTACCTCTGTTATAAATCCTCGAGTACTGTGTGTGTCAGCATACCGATCCAGGGATGACACTTAAACACAGAGACTTGATCCATTCGGGTCGGGTCGCTACAAACTGTCGTTCAGAATCAGTTTTGCGCAGTGTTAACTGAAACATGGATCTGACTCATACGGAGTCCGTTTTGGCTCGACAAGTAGTCAAACCATTTGTGACGACCAGATGCTTCAAAGAACTCTTTCATAGCGAACTTTTGGAGAAATTTTCTTAAGGAGTTCGTTCAGAAACTTGTATAGAAACTTTCTTCATGAGCACTCGACAAACGCATTTCGAGAACATACACAAAGTCCCGGCTATGGACCTAGTGCATCATCATAACCGAGGTCTCTTGCATTTCCCTACAAATATTTGGATCTCATATGGAGATGTTTAGTGAAGTAGAATGGAAAAAATTGAATGCAACTACACCAGAACTAGTCTGTAACTGTCGTTCGGAATCAGTTTTGCGCAGTGTTAACTAAACATGGATATCTGACTCATACGGAGTCCGTTTTGGCTCCACAAGTAGTCAAGAGGTTTGTGACGACCAGATGCTTCAAAGGATTCTTTCATAGGGAATTTTTGAGAACTTTTCTTAAGAGTTCGTTCAGAAACTTGTATAGAAACTTTCTTAATGAGCACTCGACAAACGCATTTCGAGAACATACACAAAGTCCCAGCTATGGACCTAGTGCGTCATCATAACCGAGGTCTCTTGCATTTCCCTACAAGTAATTGGATCTCATATGGAGATGTTTAGTGAAGTAGATTGGAAAAAATCGAATGCAACTACACAAGAACTAGTCTGTACCTGTCGTTCGGAATCAGTTTTGCACAGTGTTAATTGAAACATGGATATCTGACTCATACGGAGTCCGTTTTGGCTCCACAAGTAGTAAAAACATTTGTGACGACCAGATGCTTCAAAGGATTCTTTCATATGGAACTTTTGGAGAACTTTTATTAAGGAGTTCGTTCAGAAACTTGTATAGAAACTTTCTTAATGAGCACTCGACAAACGCATTTCGAGAACATACACAAAGTCCCAGCTATGGACCTAGTGCATCATCATAACCGAGGCCTCTTGCATTTCCCTACAAGTAATTGGATCTCATATGGAGATGTTTAGTGAAGTAGAATGGAAAAAATCGAATGCAACTACACAAGAACTAGTCTGTACCTGTCGTTCGGAATCAGTTTTGCACAGTGTTAATTGAACACATGGATATCTGACTCATACGGAGTCCGTTTTGGCTCCACAAGTAGTCAAACTGTTTGTGACGACCAGATGCTTCAAAGAACTCTTTCATAGCGAACTTTTGGAGAAATTTTCTTAAGGAGTTCGTTTAGAAACTTGTAAAGAAACGTTCTTAATGAGCACTCGACAAATGCATTTCGAGAACATACTCAAAGTCCCAGCTATGGACCTAGTGCATCATCATAACCGAGGTTTCCTGCATTTCCCTACTAGTAAATGGATCTCATATGGGGAAGTTTAGTGAAGTAGAATGGAAAAAATTGAATGAAACTAGACAAGAACTAGTCTGCAACTGTCGTTCGGAATCAATTTTGCGCACTGTTAACTGAAACATGGATATCTGACTCATACGGAGTCCGTTTTGGCTCCACAAGTAGTCAAAACGTTTGTGATGACCAGATGCTTCAAAGGATTCTTTCATGGGGAACTTTTTGAGAACTTTTCTTAAGGAGTTCGTTCAGAAACTTGTATAGAAACATTCTTAATGAGCACTCGACAAACGCATTTCGAGAACATACACAAAGTCCCAGCTATGGACCTAGTGCATCGTCATAACCGAGGTCTCTTGCATTTCGAGAACATACACAAAGTCCCAGCTCCGAATCTCTCCAATTGTCGTGGGTGATTCCCAACTTGTCACTGTGTCAACCTTGGCAGGGTCCACTGCTATTCCTTCTCCAGAAATAACATGTCCGAGGAATCCAACTTCCTTCAGCCAAAATTCACATTTGCTGAACTTGGCATATAACTGATGTTCTCTGAGCTTCTCAAGTACCAATCGTAAATGCTCCTCATGCTCTTCCTCATCCTTGGAAAAGATTAAAATATCATCAATGAACACCACGACGAACTTATCCAGAAATTCCATAAACACTTTGTTCATCAGGTTCATGAAATAGGCAGGTGCGGTAGTCAGACCAAATGACATAACGGTATACTCATACAATCCATATCTGGTGGTAAATGCCGTCTTGGGTATATCCTGCTCTCGAATTTTTAACTGATGGTATCCTGATCGTAGATCGATCTTGGAAAATACTTTAGCTCCTTGTAGGCGGTCAAACAAATCATTGATCATCGGCAGCGGGTACTTGTTTTTGATGATCACTTCATTCAATCCTCGGTAATCAACAACCATCCTCAGCGATCCATCTTTCTTTTCCACTAGAAGTACTGGTGATCCCCAAGGTGACGAACTTGGGCGAATATAGCCTTTATCCAGTAACTCCTTGATCTGCTTCTTAATTTCCTCCAAATCTTTTGCGGGCATCCTGTACGGTCTCTTAGATATTGGCCCTGTGCCTGGTAAAAGTTCAATCAAGAACTCAATGTCTCTATCTGGCGGCATGCCTGGCAACTCTTCTGGAAATACATCTGGATAATCCTTCACCACTGGTACTTCCTCCTGTACAACTCCTGATAAGGAATTTACTTGATCCTCTTCGGCATATGCCGGGATACATACTTAATCCTTTTTCCTTCCGGGGTGGTAAGCAAAATCGTCTTGCTGGCACAATCGATGTTTCCTCCATACAACGATAGCCAATCCATTCCCAAAATCACATCCAAACCTTGCGACTCCAAAACTATGAGGTCTGAGGGGAAAACATGCCTACCAATGGCCAATGGTATCTGAAAACATCCTTGGCTGGCCATATACTCTGCTCCTGGCGAGGTTACTAACATAGGGGTTCTGAGAACTTTGGTGGACAGCTTAAACTTATTCACAAATCCCCTTGATATGTATGAATGCGATGCACCAGTATCGAAAAGTACGGTTGCAGTAAATGACTTAACCAAAAACTTACCTATTACTGCATCAGGCTGAGCTTCAACCTCCTCCACGCTCACGTGGTTCACATGCCCTTTGTTGAACGGGTTCGGCTTCTTCCCAGAGCTTCCATTGCCATTTCCATTTTGGGCTTCAGGACATTCATTGGCATAATGTCCATTCTTCTGGCACTTAAAGCAAGTGACTTGGCTCAGGTCCCTCTTGGCTGGTGTAGATGGGTTGGTGCGGTTCTGTCCGTTGCTTCCTCCATTCCCATTACCATTTTTAGAGCCATTATGGTTGTGCGAACTACCTCCTCCATGGGTATGCTGAAACTGTCCTCCCGGCTTCGGGGCAAAACGAGGCTTCTGTTGAGCTCCTGAGTTATACTTCCCTTGTACATACTTCCTCTTACGGTTTTCAATCTGCTGTTGCTTTCCTTCAATCATGAGAGCTCTATCTACCAGCTCCTGGTAGTTGTTGAAAGTTGCTACCATCAACTGCATACTCAGTTCATCATTCAGTCCTTCCAAAAACTTCTCCTGCTTGGCTGCATCTGTAGCAACGTCATCTGGTGCATAACGTGCTAACTTACTGAAATCCTCCACATACTGGCCTACGGTGCGTCCTCCTTGGCGTAGGTTGCGAAACTCACGCTTCTTCATAGCCATAGCTCCTGCTGAAACATGAGCTGTACGGAAAGCTTGCTGAAACTGGTCCCATGTGACAGTGTCAATAGGGTGCGTGGCTGTAAAATTCTCCCACCATGATGCTGCGGGTCCATCAAGCTGATGTGCGGCAAAACGCACTCTTTCCGCATCTGTGCATCCTGCAGTGGTCAACTCCCTTCCAACTTTGTGGAGCCAATCATCTGCAACAATCGGCTCTGTGCTACTGGAAAACACCGGCGGGTTTAGCCTTAAGAAACGGGCTAAGTGATCAACAGGTGGTGGTGGCGGTGGGTTGTTGTTGTTGTTGTTGTTGCCTTGGTTCTGCACTAACACTTGCATCAGGGCATTCTGTTGCTGAATCAACTGGGTGATCTCTGGTGGGAAAACAAATCCGGTGTCGCATCTCGGAGGCATCTGATAGGTTAGAAAAGATGAGAGTTAAGAATAGAATGAGGTCTAGAGAGAAAACACTACCCATATGCTCATGAGACAAATTCAATCAATATCACTCAATCAATTCAAACAAGGCAAAACAATCGATCTAACTAGCGTTACAAAGTCCTTGAACTATACTATTAAATGGGGGAAAACTACTACTGATATGGTGGTCTAATAAAATTCTAATCCGTTGAAGATTCCATGATGTCGGCTCCAGCTTCATCAACAAAGTCATCTTCACTTGGTTCCGAGTCAGTGTCGTCGATGATGATGTAGTTATCCGGACAGGTGCATTCGTCGACTTCTGCTTTTGGCACTGGATTTCCCATGAATACTCCAATCTTCTTCTCCAGGTCGTCATTCTTTCCTACCAGTGCGATGATTTCCTCCATATAATCCTCGCGTGTAGCCTTGAGTTCTTCTTGGAGCTCCTTGATCTTGGTTAATGCCTTCTTCAGTTCTTCCTTGTCCATGCACATCTGGTTCTCCTGGCGACGAATATGTTGGTTTTGCTCCTGGATGAAAGCTGCGATTGATCCATCTTTCTTGGTTCTGATCATCTCCCATTGCGCGTTTCGGCGTCCACAAATTTGGTAAATTGTATCCTTAAGCTCCTGGTGATAGACTTCTCCAATGCGTCCCATGGCGATGTGTGCGGCCATGCTCTTCCCTAAACTCCAGGTTGGTGCTTCGAAAACCAATCTTATGGGTTCAGTAACTGGCACAAATGTCCTTCCTGGAATGTGAACTTGAATCTTCCAGCTCTCCTCTTCAGGTAATGTGGCGTTGTAGGTTCCGGTGATGCTTGGTATTCCTATGTTCAAGTACTTGGTGACTTCCTTCAAGTGTCGACCAAATGGCGTGTCTTCATCCGGTTGCATGAACTTGCTCCTTGCATCCGCCATTCCTAAAAGAGTAGAAAGTGGAGAGGGGTCAGAAATGAGAAGAGAGAAGCTTTCTAGGGCTTAAGCTTAGTGGTCGTGTCCTACAGTCAGCGTGTGCTCTGATACCAACTTTGTAGCGACCAGACCTCAAATGGTCTGTGCTGCTGTGCACCAGTGTCATCCCTGGATTAGTAATGCTGACACGCACAGTACAAATGGAGGATTTATAACAGAGTAGCAATCACACACTTATTACATCGAATATCTCCGAAGAGAATAAGTATGAAAAATATGGCTTAAGGCCATCTAAAACGATAACAGCGGAAGACTTGGAAGATAAGTGAGTCCATCAACTCCAGCGGCATCACTGAGTATAAAACCACGACCTAAGGCACCTTACTCGTCGTCTGAAAAGTCTGCAACATGAAACGTTGCAGCCCGAAAACGGGTCAGCACATAGAATATGCTGGCAATGTAACACATAGAGAATAATGAACAATAATAATGCTATACTACATGCATATATGGCTGGTGGAAAGCTCTATGGTTACAATTTTGCGAAAAGCCAATTTTATCCTACTTCAAAGGAATAAATTTTATTTAACTATCATGGTGGTTGTGAAACATTGAGATGGTTGACAGCATCTCAATCCCAATTAAGAATCATCATTAACCCAACAAAATTAATTAAAAGTAACATGGTGATGAGATTCACATGATAATCCAAGTACTAGATACTCAAGTTGTCCATAACCGGGGACACGGCTAACCATGATTAGTTTGTACACTCTGCAGAGGTTTGCGCACTTTTCCCCACAAGACTCGATCTCCTCCGTTGGATTACTCGCACTACATGGTGTTTGAGTAACGGATGACCGAGACACAGTCTTTCAGAAGTGTTTGCACCTTACGTATGGGTAGACAGTTACACCTACTTTCCCCTACATCTGCTAGTCTACCACTGTAAGAGTTCACACAACTTAATCAACTATGCTAGAGCCCATAATAGCTTGCGGCTGCACACGGAAGTTTCTAGCATGAATAATCTCATGATCCCTTTGAACCTGGGTGGCGGTCCAAAAGAAAAACAGGCAATCCTGGAATACCCAGGTACCTCAATCCACCCAGATGTGAGTTTTAGTTGCCACCTTAAGTAAACCATTAATTAACAATATCACATCTGTCATGGAAATCTCTTCAAACCCAATCCACGTCTACGAGCATAGCATGGCAATATAATAGCAAACGTAGAAGTAACTCCCAAGGGTTTGATAATAAAACAGGTAATAGGTACTACCTCAACTACTTCCCAATACCCACAATTTAATTGGATCCTAATCATGCAAGTGTTTGAGGATTGATCTAATGCAATAAAAACTGGGTATGGAAAGGTATGATCAAAGTGTTACTTGCCTTGCTGATGATCCGCAAAACCTAGTGATTCGAAGTAACAAGCGGCACACTCCGGGTACTCTATCGCAAACAAACAAGCATACAATCAGTACTCATCTAATGCACAGGTAAAACTTGAATGAAAGATCCAACCAGAAAGTTCAACTTAAGAACCCCGGTTTGCAAAAAGAATCAACTCGAAAGAAGCAACGAAAATCAAACGGCGAAAGAAACAAGCTTCGTTTACTAATCTGGATCTAGGTAAAATTTTACTGTAGCAAAAACTTGTTTGAGTGGGTTAAACGGAAAGAGAATTTCGAGACAAAACTCTAGGTGCTTGAATCGCCTGATTCCGATAAACGAGCAAAAAGTTAAACAGAAACGAAGATTCGTTCAGAAATCGAATCTGAGAAAAATAGCGGAAAAATCCGACGAAAAAGAAAAAACGGACGAACGGTTAAAGAACGGACGTTCGTTAACAGAGAAAACCGACGAACGCGTTCGTTAAAACGAACGGTTCGGTGAACGCTCGCAAAATAATAAAACCGAAAAAAACCGATCTAGGGTTTAAAAAAAACGAATGGTTTTTTAAAGAAAACCGGCAAAACAAGGCGAGGCAGTACCTCGTCGGGGCAGAGCTCCGGCGGGGCTCCCGTGCTCCGGTCGAGGGGCGGCGAGGGCGGCGGG
>NC_057799.1:507558582-507560474 GCF_018294505.1 Triticum aestivum
GCGGGCGAGGTCAGAGAAGAGGGGGGGTGCGGGGTATATAAAGGGGGGGGCAGCAGCTTGGGGGAGGGGGCAAGCTCCGGCGGGGTCCCGTGCTCGCCACGGACTCGGCGGCGGCGGCGTCCCGTGTGCGGAGAGGACGACGGGGCGGGATGGGCCGGCGCTCGGCTGGGCCTCGGCCCGGTCGGGCGGCGCAGTTTTTTTTTAAATACGTTCCACGGAAAAATTCGTAGAAAAATAAATAAAAGTCCAAAAATATAAAATAAATTTTCCCCGTGTGGTTAGAAAATCTAGAATAGGGTGAACATTGTTTTTAACACAAAATAAATATTTTGAAAACATGCAATATTTTTAATGCAATAAAATGGCAAATAAAATCCGAATAAAATCCAATAGATGATTTTAACATTTTTCCTCCAGTATTTTAATTGTTTTGGAGAAGTCATATTTTCTCCTCTCATTTATTTTGTTTAATGAAATATTTTTCCGGAGAGAAAATAATTAAAACCAAAATCCTCGTTTTATTATTTGATGAAAATCAAATATGAGAATTCGAGAAAATCCCCAACTCTCTCCGAGGGTCCTTGAGTTGCTTAGGATTTATCGAGGATTTGCCAAAATGCAATAAAATATGATATGCAATGATGATCTATGTATAACATACCAAATTGAAAATTTGGGATGTTACAACCGAGGTCTCTTGCATTTCCCTACAAGTAATTGGATCTCATATCCAGATGTTTAGTGAAGTAGAATGGAAAAAATTGAATGCAACTATACAAGAACTAGTCTGTAACTGTCGTTCGGAATCAGTTTTGCACAGTGTTAACTGAACACATGAATATCTGACTCATACGAAGTCTGGTTTGGCTCCACAAGTAGTCAAGACGTTTGTGCCGACCAGATGCTTCAAAGGATTCTTTCATAGGGAACTTTTGGAGAACTTTTCTTGAGGAGTTCGTTCAGAAACTTGTATAGAAACTTTCTTAATGAGCATTCGACAAACGCATTTCGAGAACATACACAAAGTCCCAGCTATGGACCTAGTGCATCATCATAACCGAGGTCTCTTGCATTTCCATAAAAGTAATTGGATCTCATATGGAGATGTTTAGTGAAGTAGAATGGAAAAAAATCGAATGCAACTATACAATAACTAGTCTGTAACTGTCGTTCGGAATCAGTTTTGCACAGTGTTAATTGAAACATGGATATCTGACTCATACGGAGTCCGTTTTGGCTCCACAAGAAGTCAAAATGTTTGTGACGACCAGATGCTTCAAAGTATTCTTTCATATGGAACTTTTGGAGAACTTTTCTTAAGGAGTTCGTTCAGAAACTTGTATAGAAACTTTCTTAATGAGCACTCGACAAACGCATTTCGAGAACCTATACAAAGTCCCAGCTATGGACCTAGTGCATCATCATAACCGAGGTCTCTTGCATTTCCCTACAAGTAATTGGATCTCATATGGAGATGTTTAGTGAAGTAGAATGGAAAAAATCGAATGCAACTACACAAGAACTAGTTTGTAACTGTCGTTCGGAATCAGTTTTGCGCAGTGTTAACTGAAACATGGATATCCGACTCATACGAAGTCTGTTTTGGCTCCACAAGTAGTCAAAACGTTTGTGACAACTAGATGCTTCAAAGTATTCTTTAATAGCGAACGTTTGGAGAACTTTTCTTAAGGAGTTCGTTCAGAAACTTGTATAGAAACTTTCTTAATGAGCACTCGGCAAACGCATTTCGAGAACATACACAAAGTCCCAGCTATGGACCTAGTGCATCATCATAACCGAGGTCTCTTGCATTTACCTACAAGTAATTGGATCTCATATGGAGATGTTTAGTGAAGTAGAATGGAAAAAATCGAATGCAACTACACAAGAAC
>NC_057799.1:507560484-507564569 GCF_018294505.1 Triticum aestivum
TCATCATAACTGAGGTCTCTTGCATTTCCCTACAAGTAATTGGATCTCATATGGAGATGTTTAGTGAAGTAGAATGGAAAAAATTGAATGCAACTACACAATAACTAGTCTGTAACTGTCGTACGTAATCAGTTTTGCGCAGTGTTAACTGAAACATGGATATCTGACTCATACGGAGTCCGTTTTGGCTCCACAAGAAGTCAAAATGTTTGTGACGACCAGATGCTTCAAAGGATTCTTTCATCTGGAACTTTTGGAGAACTTTTCTTAAGGAGTTCGTTCAGAAACTTGTATAGAAACTTTCTTAATGAGCACTCGACAAACGCATTTCGAGAACCTATACAAAGTCCCAGCTATGGACCTAGTGCATCATCATAACCGAGGTCTCTTTCATTTTCCTACAAGTAATTGGATCTCATATGGAGATGTTTAGTGAAGTAGAATGGAAAAAATCGAATGCAACTACACAAGAACTAGTTTGTAACTGTCGTTCGGAATCAGTTTTGCGCAGTGTTAACTGAAACATGGATATCCGACTCATACGAAGTCTGTTTTGGCTCCACAAGTAGTCAAAACGTTTGTGACAACTAGATGCTTCAAAGTATTCTTTAATAGCGAACATTTGGAGAACTTTTCTTAAGGAGTTCGTTCAGAAACTTGTATAGAAACTTTCTTAATGAGCACTCGGCAAACGCATTTCGAGAACATACACAAAGTCCCAGCTATGGACCTAGTGCATCATCATAACCGAGGTCTCTTGCATTTACCTACAAGTAATTGGATCTCATATGGAGATGTTTAGTGAAGTAGAATGGAAAAAATCGAATGCAACTACACAAGAACAGTCTGTAACTGTCGTTCGGAATCAGTTTTGCGCAGTGTTAACTGAAACATGGATATCCGACTCATACGAAGTCTGTTTTGGCTCCACAAGTAGTCAAACCGTTTGTGACAACTAGATGCTTCAAAGTATTCTTTAATAGCGAACTTTTGGAGAACTTTTCTTAAGGAGTTCGTTCAGAAACTTGTATAGAAACTTTCTTAATGGGCACTCGACAAACGCATTTCGAGAACATACACAAAGTCCCTGCTATGGACCTAGTGCATCATCATAACGGAGGTCTCTTGCATTTCCCTACAAGTAATTGGATCCCATATGGAGATGTTTAGTGAAGTAGAATGGAAAAAATTGAATGCAACTACACAAGAACTAGTCTGTAACTGTCGTTCGGAATCAGTTTTGCGCAGTGTTAACTGAAACATGGATTTCTGAGTCATACGGAGTCCGTTTTGGCTCCACAAGTAGTCAAAACGTTTGTGACGACCAGATGCTTCAAAGGATTCTTTCATAGGAAACTTTTTGAGAACTTTTCTTAAGGAGTTCGTTCAGAAACTTGTATAGAAACTTTCTTAATGAGCACTCGACAAACGCATTTCGAGAACATACACAACGTCCCAGCTATGGACCTAGTGCATCATCATAACCGAGGTCTCTTTCATTTCCCTACAAGTAAATGGATCTCATATTGGGATGTTTAGTGAAGTAGAATGGAAAAAATCGAATGCAACTACACAAGAACTAGTCTGTAACTGTCGTTCGGAATCAATTTTGCGCAGTGTTAACTAAAACATGGATATCTGACTCATACGGAGTCCGTTTTGGCTCCACAAGTAGTCAAAACGTTTGTGCCGACCAGATGCTTCTAAGGATTCTTCCAGAGGGAACTTTTGGAGAACTTTTCTTAAGGAGTTCGTTCAAAAACTTGTACAGAAACATTCTTAATGAGCACTCGACAAACGCATTTCGAGAACATACACAAAGTCCCAGCTATGGACCTAGTGCATCATCATAACTGAGGTCTCTTGCATTTCCCTACAAGTAATTGGATCTCATATGGAGATGTTTAGTGAAGTAGAATGGAAAAAATTGAATGCAACTACACAATAACTAGTCTGTAACTGTCGTACGTAATCAGTTTTGCGCAGTGTTAACTGAAACATGGATATCTGACTCATACGGAGTCCGTTTTGGCTCCACAAGAAGTCAAAATGTTTGTGACGACCAGATGCTTCAAAGGATTCTTTCATCTGGAACTTTTGGAGAACTTTTCTTAAGGAGTTCGTTCAGAAACTTGTATAGAAACTTTCTTAATGAGCACTCGACAAACGCATTTCGAGAACCTATACAAAGTCCCAGCTATGGACCTAGTGCATCATCATAACCGAGGTCTCTTTCATTTTCCTACAAGTAATTGGATCTCATATGGAGATGTTTAGTGAAGTAGAATGGAAAAAATCGAATGCAACTACACAAGAACTAGTTTGTAACTGTCGTTCGGAATCAGTTTTGCGCAGTGTTAACTGAAACATGGATATCCGACTCATACGAAGTCTGTTTTGGCTCCACAAGTAGTCAAAACGTTTGTGACAACTAGATGCTTCAAAGTATTCTTTAATAGCGAACATTTGGAGAACTTTTCTTAAGGAGTTCGTTCAGAAACTTGTATAGAAACTTTCTTAATGAGCACTCGGCAAACGCATTTCGAGAACATACACAAAGTCCCAGCTATGGACCTAGTGCATCATCATAACCGAGGTCTCTTGCATTTACCTACAAGTAATTGGATCTCATATGGAGATGTTTAGTGAAGTAGAATGGAAAAAATCGAATGCAACTACACAAGAACTAGTCTGTAACTGTCGTTCGGAATCAGTTTTGCGCAGTGTTAACTGAAACATGGATATCCGACTCATACGAAGTCTGTTTTGGCTCCACAAGTAGTCAAACCGTTTGTGACAACTAGATGCTTCAAAGTATTCTTTAATAGCGAACTTTTGGAGAACTTTTCTTAAGGAGTTCGTTCAGAAACTTGTATAGAAACTTTCTTAATGGGCACTCGACAAACGCATTTCGAGAACATACACAAAGTCCCTGCTATGGACCTAGTGCATCATCATAACCGAGGTCTCTTGCATTTCCCTACAAGTAATTGGATCCCATATGGAGATGTTTAGTGAAGTAGAATGGAAAAAATTGAATGCAACTACACAAGAACTAGTCTGTAACTGTCGTTCGGAATCAGTTTTGCGCAGTGTTAACTGAAACATGGATATCTGAGTCATACGGAGTCCGTTTTGGCTCCACAAGTAGTCAAAACGTTTTTGACGACCAGATGCTTCAAAGGATTCTTTCATAGGAAACTTTTTGAGAACTTTTCTTAAGGAGTTCGTTCAGAAACTTGTATAGAAACTTTCTTAATGAGCACTCGACAAACGCATTTCGAGAACATACACAAAGTCCCAGCTATGGACCTAGTGCATCAACATAACCGAGGTCTCTTTCATTTCCCTACAAGTAAATGGATCTCATATTGGGATGTTTAGTGAAGTAGAATGGAAAAAATCGAATGCAACTACACAAGAACTAGTCTGTAACTGTCGTTCGGAATCAATTTTGCGCAGTGTTAACTAAAACATGGATATCTGACTCATACAGAGTCCGTTTTGGCTCCACAAGTAGTCAAAACGTTTGTGCCGACCAGATGCTTCTAAGGATTCTTCCAGAGGGAACTTTTGGAGAACTTTTCTTAAGGAGTTCGTTCAGAAACTTGTATAGAAACATTCTTAATGAGCACTCGACAAACGCATTTCGAGAACATACACAAAGTCCCAGCTATGGACCTAGTGCCTCATCATAACTGAGGTCTCTTGCATTTCCCTACAAGTAATTGGATCTCATATGGAGATGTTTAGTGAAGTAGAATGGAAAAAATTGAATGCAACTACACAATAACTAGTCTGTAACTGTCGTACGTAATCAGTTTTGCGCAGTGTTAACTGAAACATGGATATCTGACTCATACGGAGTCCGTTTTGGCTCCACAAGAAGTCAAAATGTTTGTGACGACCAGATGCTTCAAAGGATTCTTTCATCTGGAACTTTTGGAGAACTTTTCTTAAGGAGTTCGTTCAGAAACTTGTATAGAAACTTTCTTAATGAGCACTCGACAAACGCATTTCGAGAACCTATACAAAGTCCCAGCTATGGACCTAGTGCATCATCATAACCGAGGTCTCTTTCATTT
>NC_057799.1:507564579-507564935 GCF_018294505.1 Triticum aestivum
TTTAGTGAAGTAGAATGGAAAAAATCGAATGCAACTACACAAGAACTAGTCTGTAACTGTCGTTCGGAATCAGTTTTGCGCAGTGTTAACTGAAACATGGATATCCGACTCATACGAAGTCTGTTTTGGCTCCACAAGTAGTCAAAACGTTTGTGACAACTAGATGCTTCAAAGTATTCTTTAATAGCGAACTTTTGGAGAACTTTTCTTAAGGAGTTCGTTCAGAAACTTGTATAGAAACTTTCTTAATGGGCACTCGACAAACGCATTTCGAGAACATACACAAAGTCCCTGCTATGGACCTAGTGCATCATCATAACCGAGGTCTCTTGCATTTCCCTACAAGTAATTGGATC
>NC_057799.1:507564945-507570609 GCF_018294505.1 Triticum aestivum
TCATCATAACTGAGGTCTCTTGCATTTCCCTACAAGTAATTGGATCTCATATGGAGATGTTTAGTGAAGTAGAATGGAAAAAATTGAATGCAACTACACAATAACTAGTCTGTAACTGTCGTACGTAATCAGTTTTGCGCAGTGTTAACTGAAACATGGATATCTGACTCATACGGAGTCCGTTTTGGCTCCACAAGAAGTCAAAATGTTTGTGACGACCAGATGCTTCAAAGGATTCTTTCATCTGGAACTTTTGGAGAACTTTTCTTAAGGAGTTCGTTCAGAAACTTGTATAGAAACTTTCTTAATGAGCACTCGACAAACGCATTTCGAGAACCTATACAAAGTCCCAGCTATGGACCTAGTGCATCATCATAACCGAGGTCTCTTTCATTTCCCTACAAGTAATTGGATCTCATATGGAGATGTTTAGTGAAGTAGAATGGAAAAAATCGAATGCAACTACACAAGAACTAGTTTGTAACTGTCGTTCGGAATCAGTTTTGCGCAGTGTTAACTGAAACATGGATATCCGACTCATACGAAGTCTGTTTTGGCTCCACAAGTAGTCAAAACGTTTGTGACAACTAGATGCTTCAAAGTATTCTTTAATAGCGAACGTTTGGAGAACTTTTCTTAAGGAGTTCGTTCAGAAACTTGTATAGAAACTTTCTTAATGAGCACTCGGCAAACGCATTTCGAGAACATACACAAAGTCCCAGCTATGGACCTAGTGCATCATCATAACCGAGGTCTCTTGCATTTACCTACAAGTAATTGGATCTCATATGGAGATGTTTAGTGAAGTAGAATGGAAAAAATCGAATGCAACTACACAAGAACAGTCTGTAACTGTCGTTCGGAATCAGTTTTGCGCAGTGTTAACTGAAACATGGATATCCGACTCATACGAAGTCTGTTTTGGCTCCACAAGTAGTCAAACCGTTTGTGACAACTAGATGCTTCAAAGTATTCTTTAATAGCGAACTTTTGGAGAACTTTTCTTAAGGAGTTCGTTCAGAAACTTGTATAGAAACTTTCTTAATGGGCACTCGACAAACGCATTTCGAGAACATACACAAAGTCCCTGCTATGGACCTAGTGCATCATCATAACCGAGGTCTCTTGCATTTCCCTACAAGTAATTGGATCTCATATGGAGATGTTTAGTGAAGTAGAATGGAAAAAATTGAATACAACTACACAAGAACTAGTCTGTAACTGTCGTTCGGAATCAGTTTTGCGCAGTGTTAACTGAAACATGGATATCTGAGTCATACGGAGTCCGTTTTGGCTCCACAAGTAGTCAAAACGTTTGTGACGACCAGATGCTTCAAAGGATTCTTT
Source organism: Triticum aestivum (assembly GCF_018294505.1). Lineage (NCBI taxonomy): Eukaryota > Viridiplantae > Streptophyta > Magnoliopsida > Poales > Poaceae > Triticum > Triticum aestivum. The sequence continues at coordinate 507,566,293 of NC_057799.1, forward strand.
CATAGGAAACTTTTTGAGAACTTTTCTTAAGGAGTTCGTTCAGAAACTTGTATAGAAACTTTCTTAATGAGCACTCGAGAAACGCATTTCGAGAACATACACAAAGTCCCAGCTATGGACCTAGTGCATCATCATAACCGAGGTCTCTTTCATTTCCCTACAAGTAAATGGATCTCATATTGGGATGTTTAGTGAAGTAGAATGGAAAAAATCGAATGCAACTACACAAGAACTAGTCTGTAACTGTCGTTCGGAATCAATTTTGCGCAGTGTTAAGTATAACATGGATATCTGACTCATACAGAGTCCGTTTTGGCTCCACAAGTAGTCAAAACGTTTGTGCCGACCAGATGCTTCTAAGGATTCTTCCAGAGGGAACTTTTGGAGAACTTTTCTTAAGGAGTTCGTTCAGAAACTTGTATAGAAACATTCTTAATGAGCACTCGACAAACGCATTTCGAGAACATACACAAAGTCCCAGCTATGGACCTAGTGCCTCATCATAACTGAGGTCTCTTGCATTTCCCTGCAAGTAATTGGATCCCATACGGAGATGTTTAGTGAAGTAGAATGGAAAAAATCGAATGCAACTACACAAGAACTAGTCTGTAACTGTCGTACGGAATCAGTTTTGCGCAGTGTTAACTGAAACATGGATATCTGACTCATACGGAGTCCGTTTTGGCTCCACAAGAAGTCAAAACGTTTGTGACGACTAGATGCTTCAAAGGATTCTTTCATAGGGAACTTTTGGAGAACTTTTCTTAAGGAGTTCGTTCAGAAAACTTGTATAGAAACTTTCTTAATGAGCACTCGACAAACGCATTTCGAGAACCTATACAAAGTCCCAGCTATGGACCTAGTGCATCATCATAACCGAGGTCTCTTGCATTTCCCTACAAGTAATTGGATCTCATATGGAGATGTTTAGTGAAGTAGAATGGAAAAAATTGAATGCAACTACACAAGAACTAGTCTGTAACTGTCGTTCGGAATCAGATTTGCGCAGTGTTAACTGAAACATGGATATCTGACTCATACGGAGTCCGTTTTGGATCCACAAGTAGTCAAAACGTTTGTGACGACGAGATGCTTCAAAGGATTCTTTCGTAGGGAACTTTTGGAGAACTTTTCTTAAGGAGTTCGTTCAGAAACTTGTATAGAAACTTTCTTAATGAGCACTCGACAAACGCATTTCGAGAACATACACAAAGTTCCAGCTATGGACCTAGTGCATCATCATAACCGAGGTCTCTTGCATTTCCCTACAAGTAACTGGATCTCATATGGAGATGTTTAGTGAAGTAGAATGGAAAAAATCGAATGCAACTACACAAGAACTAGTCTGTAACTGTCGTTCGTATTCAGTTTTGCGCAGTGTTAACTGAAATATGGATATCTGACTTATACAGAGTCCGTTTTGGCTCCACAAGTAGTCAAAACGTTTGTGACGACCAGATGCTTCAAAGGATTCTTTCATAGGGAACTTTTTGAGAACTTTTCTTAAGGAGTTCGTTCAGAAACTTGTATAGAAACATTCTTAATGAGCACTCGACAAACGCATTTCGAGAACATACACAAAATCCCAGCTATGGACCTAGTGCCTCATCATAACCGAGTTCTCTTGCATTTCCCTGGAAGTAATTGGATCTCATATGGAGATGTTTAGTGAAGTAGAATGGAAAAAATCGAATGCAACTACACAAGAACTAGTCTGTAACTGTCGTTCGGAATCAGTTTTGCGCAGTGTTAACTGAAACATAGATATCTGACTCATACAGAGTCCGTTTTGGCTCCACAAGTAGGCAAAACGTTTGTGACGACCAGATGCTTCTAAGCATTCTTCCAAAGGGGACTTTTGGAGAACTTTTCTTAACGAGTTCGTTCAGAAACTTGAATAGAAACTTTCTTAATGAGCACTTGGCAAACGCATTTCGAGAACATACTCAAAGTCCCAGCTCTTGGACCTAGTGCATCATCATAACCGAGGTCTCTTGCATTTCCCTACAAGTAATTGTATCTCATATGGATATGTTTAGTAAAGTAGAATGGAAAAAATCGAATGCGACTACACAAGAACTAGTCTGTAACTGTCGTACGGAATCAGTTTTACGCAGTGTTAACTGAAACATGGATATCTGACTCATACGGAGTCCGTTTTGGCTCCACAAGTAGTCAAAACGTTTGTGACGACCAGATGCTTCAAAGGATTCTTCATAGGGAACTTTTTGAGAACTTTTCTTAAGGAGTTCGTTCAGTAACTTGTATAGAAACATTCTTAATGAGCACTCGACAAACGCATTTCGAGAACATACACAAAGTCCCAGCTATGGACCTAGTGCCTCATCATAACCGAGGTCTCTTTCATTTCCCTACAAGTAAGTGGATCTCATAAATGGATGTTTAGCGAAGTAGAATGGAAAAAATCGAATGCAACTACACAAGAACTAGTGTGTAACTGTCGTTCGGAATCAGTTTTGCGCAGTGTTAACTGAAACATGGATATCTGACTCATACAGAGTCCGTTTTGTCTCCACAAGTAGGCAAAACGTTTGTGACGACCAGATGCTTCTAAGGATTCTTCCAGAGGGAACTTTTGGAGAACTTTTCTTAAGGAGTTCGTTCAGAAACTTGTATAGAAACTTTCTTAATGAGCACTTGGCGAACGCATTTCGAGGACATACTCAAAGTCCCAGCTCTGGACCTAGTGCATCATCATAACCGAGGTCTCTTGCATTTCCCTACAAGTAATTGGATCTCATATGGAGATGTTTAGTTAAGTAGAATTGAAAAAATCGAATGCGACTACACAAGAACTAGTCTGTAAGTGTCGTTCGCAATCAGTTTTGCGCATTGTTAACTGAAACATGGATATCTGACTCATACGGAGTCCGTTTTGGCTCCACAAGTAGTCAAAACGTTTGTGACAACCTGATGCTTCAAAGGATTCTTTCATAGGGAACTTTTGGAGAACTTTTCTTAAGGAGTTCGCTCAGAAACTTGTATAGAAACATTCTTAATGAGCACTCGACAAACGCATTTCGTGAACATACACAAAATCCCAGCTATGGACCTAGTGCCTCATCATAACCGAGTTCTCTTGCATTTCCCTGCAAGTAATTGGATCTCATATGGAGATGTTTAGTAAAGTAGAATGGAAAAAATCGAATGCAACTACACAAGAACTAGTCTGTAACTGTCGTACGGAATCAGTTTTGCGCAGTGTTAACTGAAACATGGATATCTGACTCATACGGATTCCGTTTTGGCTCCACAAGTAGTCAAAACGTTTGTGAGGACCAGATGCTTCAAAGGATTCTTTCATAGGGAACTTTTGGATTACTTTTCTTAAGGAGTTCGTTCAGAAACTTGTGTAGAAACTTTCTTAATGGGCACTCGACAAACGCATTCCGAGAACATACACAAAGTCCAAGCTATGGACATAGTGCATCATCGTAACCGAGGTCTCTTGCATTTCCCAACAAGTAATTGGATCTCATATGGAGATGTTTAGTGAAGTAGAATGGAAAAAATCGAATGCAACTATACAAGAACTAGTCTGTAACTGTCGTTCGGAATCAATTTTGCGCAGTGTTAACTGAAACATGGAGATCTGACTCATACGGAGTCCGTTTTGGCTCCACAAGTAGTCAAGACGTTTGTGACGACCAGATGCTTCAAAGGATTCTTTCATAGGGAACTTTTGGATAACTTTTCTTAAGGAGTTCGTTCAGAAACTTGTATAGAAACTTTCTTAATGAGCACTCGACAAACGCATTTCGAGAACATACACAAAGTCCCAGCTATGGACCTAGTGCAACATCATAACCGAGGTCTCTTGCATTTCCCTACAAGTAACTGGATATCATATGGAGATGTTTAGTGAAGTAGAATGGAAAAAATCGAATGCAACTACACAAGAACTAGTCTGTAACTGTCGTTCGGAATCAGTTTTGCGCAGTGTTAACTGAAATATGGATATCTGACTCATACGGAGTCCGTTTTGGCTCCACAAGTAGTCAAAACGTTTGTGACGACCAAATGCTTCAAAGGATTCTTTCATAGGGAACTTTTTGAGAACTTTTCTTAAGGAGTTCGTTCAGAAACTTGTATAGAAACTTTCTTAATGAGCACTCGACAAACGCATTTCGAGAACATACACAAAGTCCCAGCTATGGACCTAGTGCATCATCATAACCGAGGTCACTTTCAGTTCCCTACAAGTAAATGGATCTCATATTGGGATGTTTAGTGAAGTAGAATGGAAAAAATCGAATGCAACTACACAAGAACTAGTCTGTAACTGTCGTTCGGAAT
>NC_057799.1:507572138-507572692 GCF_018294505.1 Triticum aestivum
TGACGACCAGATGCTTCTAAGGATTCTTCCAGAGGGAACTTTTGGAGAACTTTTCTTAACGACTTCGTTCAGAAACTTGTATAGAAACTTTCTTAATGAGCACCTGGCAAACGCATTTCGAGAACATACTCAAAGTCCCAGCTCTGGACCTAGTGCATCATCATAACCGAGGTCTCTTGCATTTCCCTACAAGTAATTGGATCTCATATTGAGATGTTTAGTGAAGTAGAATGGAAAAAATCGAATGCGACTACACAAGAACTAGTCTGTAACTGTCGTACGGAATCAGTTTTGCGCAGTGTTAACTGAAACATGGATATCTGACTCATACGGAGTCCGTTTTGGCTCCACAAGTAGTCAAAACGTTTCTGACGACCAGATGCTTCAAATGATTCTTTCATAGGGAATTTTTGAGAACTTTTCTTAAGGTGTTCGTTCAGAAACTTGTATAGAAACACTCTTAATGAGCACTCGACAAACGCATTTCGAGAACATACACAAAGTCCCAGCTATGGACCTAGTGCCTCATCATAACTGAGGTCTCTTGCATTTCC
>NC_057799.1:507573544-507574104 GCF_018294505.1 Triticum aestivum
GCTCCACAAGTAGTCAAAACGTTTGTGACGACCAGATGCTTCAAAGGATTCTTCATAGGGAACTTTTTGAGAACTTTTCTTAAGGAGTTCGTTCAGTAACTTGTATAGAAACATTCTTAATGAGCACTCGACAAACGCATTTCGAGAACATACACAAAGTCCCAGCTATGGACCTAGTGCCTCATCATAACCGAGGTCTCTTTCATTTCCCTACAAGTAAGTGGATCTCATAAATGGATGTTTAGCGAAGTAGAATGGAAAAAATCGAATGCAACTACACAAGAACTAGTGTGTAACTGTCGTTCGGAATCAGTTTTGCGCAGTGTTAACTGAAACATGGATATCTGACTCATACAGAGTCCGTTTTGTCTCCACAAGTAGGCAAAACGTTTGTGACGACCAGATGCTTCTAAGGATTCTTCCAGAGGGAACTTTTGGAGAACTTTTCTTAAGGAGTTCGTTCAGAAACTTGTATAGAAACTTTCTTAATGAGCACTTGGCGAACGCATTTCGAGGACATACTCAAAGTCCCAGCTCTGGACCTAGTGCATCATCATAAC
>NC_057799.1:507574797-507576821 GCF_018294505.1 Triticum aestivum
CAAGTAATTGGATCTCATATGGAGATGTTTAGTAAAGTAGAATGGAAAAAATCGAATGCAACTACACAAGAACTAGTCTGTAACTGTCGTACGGAATCAGTTTTGCGCAGTGTTAACTGAAACATGGATATCTGACTCATACGGATTCCGTTTTGGCTCCACAAGTAGTCAAAACGTTTGTGAGGACCAGATGCTTCAAAGGATTCTTTCATAGGGAACTTTTGGATTACTTTTCTTAAGGAGTTCGTTCAGAAACTTGTGTAGAAACTTTCTTAATGGGCACTCGACAAACGCATTCCGAGAACATACACAAAGTCCAAGCTATGGACATAGTGCATCATCGTAACCGAGGTCTCTTGCATTTCCCAACAAGTAATTGGATCTCATATGGAGATGTTTAGTGAAGTAGAATGGAAAAAATCGAATGCAACTATACAAGAACTAGTCTGTAACTGTCGTTCGGAATCAATTTTGCGCAGTGTTAACTGAAACATGGATATCTGACTCATACGGAGTCCGTTTTGGCTCCACAAGTAGTCAAGACGTTTGTGACGACCAGATGCTTCAAAGGATTCTTTCATAGGGAACTTTTGGATAACTTTTCTTAAGGAGTTCGTTCAGAAACTTGTATAGAAACTTTCTTAATGAGCACTCGACAAACGCATTTCGAGAACATACACAAAGTCCCAGCTATGGACCTAGTGCATCATCATAACCGAGGTCTCTTGCATTTCCCTAAAAGTAATTGGATCTCATATGGAGATGTTTAGTGAATTAGAATGGAAAAAATCGAATGCAACTATACAAGAACTAGTCTGTAAATGTCGTTCGGAATGAATTTTGCGCAGTGTTAACTGAAACATGGAGATCTGACTCATACGGAGTCCGTTTTGGCTCCACAAGTAGTCAAGACGTTTGTGACGACCAGATGCTTCAAAGGATTCTTTCATAGGGAACTTTTGGAGAACTTTTCTTAAGGAGTTCGTTCAGAAACTTGTATAGAAACTTTCTTAATGAGCACTCGACAAACGCATTTCGAGAACATACACAAAGTCCCAGCTATGGACCTAGTGCATCATCATAACCGAGGTCTCTTGCATTTCCCTACAAGTAATTGGATCTCATATGGAGATGTTTAGTGAAGTAGAATGGGAAAAAATCGAATGCAACTACACAAGAACTAGTCTGTAACTGTCGTTCAGAATCAGTCTTGCGCAGTGTTAACCTAAACATGGATATCTGACTCATACGGAGTCCGTTTTGGCTCCACAAGTAGTCAAACCGTTTGTGACGACCAGATGCTTCAAAGAATTCTTTCATAGGGAACTTTTGGAGAAATTTTCAGAAGGAGTTCGTTTAGAAACTTGTATAGCAACGTTCTTAATGAGCACTCGACAAACGCATTTCGAGAACATACAAAAAGTCCCAGCTATGGACCTAGTGCATCATCATAACCGAAGTCTCCTGCATTTCCCTACAAGTAAATGGATCTCATATGGGGATGTTTAGTGAAGTAGAATGGAAAAAATTGATTGCAACTACACAAGAACTAGTCTGTAACTGTCGTACGGAATCAGTTTTGCGCAGTGTTAACTGAAACATGGATATCTGACTCATACGGAGTCTGTTTTGGCTCCACAAGTAGTCAAAACGTTTGTGACGACCAGATGCTTCTAAGGATTCTTTTATAGGGAACTTTTGGAGAACTTTTCTTAAGGAGTTCGTTCAGAAACTTGTATAGAAACTTTCTTAATGAGCACTTGGCAAACGCATTTCGAGAACATACACTAAGTCTCAGCTATGGACCTAGTGCATCATCATAACCGAGGTCTCTTGCATTTCCCTACAAGTAATTGGATATCATATGGAGATGTTTAGTGAAGTAGAATGGAGAAAATCGAATGCAACTACACAAGAACTAGTCTGTAACCGTCGTTCGAAATCAGTTTTGCACAGTGTTAATTGAAACATGGATATCTGACTCATACGGAGTCCGTTTTCGCTCCACAAGTAGTCAAAACGTT
>NC_057799.1:507576831-507577477 GCF_018294505.1 Triticum aestivum
CGTTTCTGACGACCAGATGCTTCAAATGATTCTTTCATAGGGAATTTTTGAGAACTTTTCTTAAGGTGTTCGTTCAGAAACTTGTATAGAAACACTCTTAATGAGCACTCGACAAACGCATTTCGAGAACATACACAAAGTCCCAGCTATGGACCTAGTGCCTCATCATAACTGAGGTCTCTTGCATTTCCTTGCAAGTAATTGGATCTCATATGGAGATGTTTAGTAAAGTAGAATGGAAAAAATCGAATGCAACTACACAAGAACTAGTCTGTAACTGTCGTACGGAATCAGTTTTGCGCAGTGTTAACTGAAACATGGATATCTGACTCATACGGATTCCGTTTTGGCTCCACAAGTAGTCAAAACGTTTGTGAGGACCAGATGCTTCAAAGGATTCTTTCATAGGGAACTTTTGGATTACTTTTCTTAAGGAGTTCGTTCAGAAACTTGTGTAGAAACTTTCTTAATGGGCACTCGACAAACGCATTCCGAGAACATACACAAAGTCCAAGCTATGGACATAGTGCATCATCGTAACCGAGGTCTCTTGCATTTCCCAACAAGTAATTGGATCTCATATGGAGATGTTTAGTGAAGTAGAATGGAAAAAATCGAATGCAACTATACAAGAACTAGTCTGTAA
>NC_057799.1:507577487-507579298 GCF_018294505.1 Triticum aestivum
TTGCATTTCCCTACAAGTAATTGGATATCATATGGAGATGTTTAGTGAAGTAGAATGGAGAAAATCGAATGCAACTACACAAGAACTAGTCTGTAACCGTCGTTCGAAATCAGTTTTGCACAGTGTTAATTGAAACATGGATATCTGACTCATACGGAGTCCGTTTTCGCTCCACAAGTAGTCAAAACGTTCGTGGTGACCAGATGCTTCAAATGATTCTTTCATAGGGAACTTTTGGAGAACTTTTCTTAATGAGTTCGTTCAGAAACTTGTATAGAAACTTTCTTAATGAGCACTTCACAAACGCATTTTGAGAACATACACAAAGTCCCAGCTATGGACCTAGTGCATCATCATAACCGAGGTCTCTTGCATTTCCCTACAAGTAATTGGATCTCATTTGGAGATTTTTAGTGAAGTAGAATGGAAAAAATCGAATGCAACTACACAAGAACTAGTCTGTAACTATCGTTCGGAATCAGTTTTGCACAGTGTTAACTGAAACATGGATACCTGACTCATACGGAGTCCGTTTTGCCTCCACAAGTAGTCAAAACGTTTGTGACGACCAGATGCTTCAAAGGATTCTTTCATAGGGAACTTTTGGAGAACTTTTCTTAAGGAGTTCGTTCAGAAACTTGTATAGAACTTTCTTAATGAGCACTCGACAAACGCATTTCGAGAACATACACAAAGTCCCAGCTATGGACCTAGTGCATCATCATAACAGAGGTCTCTTGCATTTCCCTACAAGTAATGGGATCTCATATGGAGATTTTTAGTGAAGTAGAATGGAAAAAATCGAATGCAACTACACAAGAACTAGTCTGTAACTGTCGTTCGGAATCAGTTTTGCACAGTGTTAACTGAAACATGGATATATGACTCATGCGGAGTCCGTTTTGGCTCCACAAGTAGTCAAAACGTTTGTGACGACCAGATGCTTCAAAGGATTCTGTCATAGGGAACTTTTGGAAAACATTTCTTAAGGAGTTCGTTCAAAAACTTGTATAGAACTTTTTAATGAGCACTCGACAAACGCATTTCGAGAACATACACAAAGTCCCAGCTATGGACCTAGTGCCTCATCATAACTGAGGTCTCTTGCATTTCCCTGCAAGTAATTGGATCTCATATGGAGATGTTTAGTAAAGTAGAATGGAAAAAATCGAATGCAACTACACAAGAACTAGTCTGTAACTGTCGTACGGAATCAGTTTTGCGCAGTGTTAACTGAAACATGGATATCTGACTCATACGGATTCCGTTTTGGCTCCACAAGTAGTCAAAACGTTTGTGAGGACCAGATGCTTCAAAGGATTCTTTCATAGGGAACTTTTGGATTACTTTTCTTAAGGAGTTCGTTCAGAAACTTGTGTAGAAACTTTCTTAATGGGCACTCGACAAACGCATTCCGAGAACATACACAAAGTCCAAGCTATGGACATAGTGCATCATCGTAACCGAGGTCTCTTGCATTTCCCAACAAGTAATTGGATCTCATATGGAGATGTTTAGTGAAGTAGAATGGAAAAAATCGAATGCAACTATACAAGAACTAGTCTGTAATTGTCGTTCGGAATCAATTTTGCGTAGTGTTAACTGAAACATGGAGATCTCACTCATACGGAGTCCGTTTTGGCTCCACAAGTAGTCAAGACGTTTGTGACGACCAGATGCTTCAAAGGATTCTTTCATAGGGAACTTTTGGAGAACTTTTCTTAAGGAGTTCGTTCAGAAACTTGTATAGAAACTTTCTTAATGAGCACTCGACAAACGCATTTCGAGAACATACACAAAGTCCCAGCTAT
>NC_057799.1:507579619-507596425 GCF_018294505.1 Triticum aestivum
ATGGAGATGTTTAGTGAAGTAGAATGGAAAAAATCGAATGCAACTATACAAGAACTAGTCTGTAACTGTCGTTCGGAATCAATTTTGCGCAGTGTTAACTGAAACATGGAGATCTGACTCATACGGAGTCCGTTTTGGCTCCACAAGTAGTCAAGACATTTGTGACGACCAGATGCTTCAAAGGATTCTTTCATAGGGAACTTTTGGAGAACTTTTCTTAAGGAGTTCGTTCAGAAACTTGTATAGAAACTTTCTTAATGAGCACTCGACAAACGCATTTCGAGAACATACACAAAGTCCCAGCTATGGACCTAGTGCATCATCATAACCGAGGTCTCTTGCATTTCCCTACAAGTAATTGGATCTCATATGGAGATGTTTAGTGAAGTAGAATGGAAAAAAATCGAATGCAACTACACAAGAACTAGTCTGTAACTGTCGTTCAGAATCAGTCTTGCGCAGTGTTAACCTAAACATGGATATCTGACTCATACGGAGTCCGTTTTGGCTCCACAAGTAGTCAAACCGTTTGTGACGACCAGATGCTTCAAAGAATTCTTTCATAGGGAACTTTTGGAGAAATTTTCTTAAGGAGTTCGTTTAGAAACTTGTATAGCAACGTTCTTAATGACCACTCGACAAACGCATTTCGAGAACATACAAAAAGTCCCAGCTATGGACCTAGTGCATCATCATAACCGAGGTCTCCTGCATTTCCCTACAAGTAAATGGATCTCATATGGGGATGTTTAGTGAAGTAGAATGGAAAAAATCGAATGCAACTACACAAGAACTAGTCTGTAACACTCGTTCGGAATCAGTTTTGCACAGTGTTAACTGAAACATGGATACCTGACTCATACGGAGTCCGTTTTGGCTCCACAAGTAGTCAAAACGTTTGTGACGACCAGATGCTTCTAAGGATTCTTTCATAGGGAACTTTTGCAGAACTTTTCTTAAGGAGTTCGTTCAGAAACTTGTATAGAACTTTCTTAATGAGCACTCGACAAACGCATTTCGAGAACATACACAAAGTCCCAGCTATGGACCTAGTGCATCATCATAACCGAGGTCTCTTGCATTTCCCTACAAGTAATTGGATCTCATATGGAGATTTTTGGTGAAGTAGAATGGAAAAAATCGAATGCAACTACACAAGAACTAGTTTGTAACTGTCGTTCGGAATCAGTTTTGCACAGTGTTAACTGAAACATGGATATCTGACTCATACGGAGTCCGTTTTGGCTCCACAAGTAGTCAAAACGTTTGTGACGACCAGATGCTTCAAAGGATTCTTTCATAGGGAACTTTTGGAGAACATTTCTTAAGGAGTTCGTTCAAAAACTTGTATAGAACTTTCTTAATGAGCACTCGACAAACGCATTTCGAGAACATACACAAAGTCCCAGCTATGGACCTAGTGCATCATCATAACCGAGGTCTCTTGCATTTCCCTACAAGTAATTGGATCTCCTATGGAGATGTTTAGTGAAGTAGAATGGAAAAAATGAATGCAACTACACAAGAACTAGTCTGTAACTGTCGTTCGGAATCAGTTTTGTGTAGTGTTAACTGAAATATGAATATTTGACTCATACGGAGTCCGTTTTGGCTCCAGAAGTAGTCAAAACGTTTGTGACAACCAGATGCTTCAAAGGATTCTTTCTTAGGGAACTTTTGGAGAACTTTTCTAAAGGAGTTCGTTCAGAAATTTGTATAGAAACATTCTTAATGAGCACTTGGCAAACGCATTTCGAGAACATAGACAACGTCCCAGCTATGGACCTAGTGCATCATCATAACCGAGGTCTCTTGCATTTCCCTACAAGTAATTGGATATCATATGGAGATTTTTAGTGAAGTAGAATGGAAAAAATCGAATACAACTACACAAGAACTAGTCTGTAACTCTCGTTCGGAATCAGTTTTGCACAGTGTTAACTGAAACATGGATACCTGACTCATACGGAGTCCGTTTTGGCTCCACAAGTAGTCAAAACGTTTGTGACGACCAGATGCTTCTAAGGATTCTTTCATAGGGAACTTTTCGAGAACTTTTTTTAAGGAGTTCGTTCAGAAACTTGTATAGAACTTTCTTAATGAGCACTCGACAAACGCATTTCGAGAACATACACAAAGTCCCCGCTATGGACCTAGTGCATCATCATAACCGAGGTCTCTTGCATTTCCCTACAAGTAATTGGATCTCATATGGAGATTTTTAGTGAAGTAGAATGGAAAAAATCGAATGCAACTACACAAGAACTAGTCTGTAACTGTCGTTCGGAATCAGTTTTGCACAGTGTTAACTGAAACATGGATATCTGACTCATACGGAGTCCGTTTTGGCTCCACAAGTAGTCAAAACGTTTGTGACGACCAGATGCTTCAAAGGATTTTTTTCATAGGGAACTTTTGGAGAACATTTCTTAAGGAGTTCGTTCAAAAACTTGTATAGAACTTTCTTAATGAGCACTCGACAAACGCATTTCGAGAACATACACAAAGTCCCAGCTATGGACCTAGTGCATCATCATAACCGAGGTCTCTTGCATTTCCCTACAAGTAATTGGATCTCCTATGGAGATGTTTAGTGAAGTAGAATGGAAAAAATGAATGTAACTACACAAGAACTAGTCTGTAACTGTCATTCGGAATCAGTTTTGTGTAGTGTTAACTGAAATATGAATATCTGACTCATACGGAGTCCGTTTTGGCTCCAAAAGTAGTCAAAACGTTTGTGACGACCAGATGCTTCAAAGGATTCTTTCATAGGGAACTTTTGGAGAACTTTTCTTAAGGAGTTCGTTCAGAAATTTGTATAGAAACATTCTTAATGAGCACTTGGCAAACGCATTTCGAGAACATAGACAAAGTCCTAGCTATGGACCTAGTGCATCATCATAACCGAGGTCTCTTGCATTTCCCTACATGTAATTGGATCTCATATGGAGATGTTTAGTGAAGTGTAATGGAAAAAATCGAATGCAACTACACAAGAACTAGTCTGTAACCGTCGTACGGAATCAGTTTTGCGCAGTGTTAACTGAAACATGGATATCTGACTCATACAGAGTCCGTTTTCGCTCCACAAGTAGTCAAAACGTTCGTGGTGACCAGATGCTTCAAATGATTCTTTCATAGGGAACTTTTGGAGAACTTTTCTTAATGAGTTCGTTCAGAAACTTGTATAGAAACTTTCTTAATGAGCACTTCACAAACGCATTTTGAGAACATACACAAAGTCCCAGCTATGGACCTAGTGCATCATCATAACCGAGGTCTCTTGCATTTCCCTACAAGTAATTGGATCTCATATGGAGATTTTTAGTGAAGTAGAATGGAAAAAATCGAATGCAACTACAGAAGAACTAGTCTGTAACTATCGTTCGGAATCAGTTTTGCACAGTGTTAACTGAAACATGGATACCTGACTCATACGGAGTCCGTTTTGCCTCCACAAGTAGTCAAAACGTTTGTGACGACCAGATGCTTCAAAGGATTCTTTCATAGGGAACTTTTGGAGAACTTTTCTTAAGGAGTTCGTTCAGAAACTTGTATAGAACTATCTTAATCAGCACTCGGCAAACGCATTTCGAGAACATACACAAAGTCCCAGCTATGGACCTAGTGCATCATCATAACCGATGTCTCTTGCATTTCCTTACAAGTAATGGGATATGATATGGAGATGTTTAGTGAAGTAGAATGGAAAAAATCGAATGCAACTACACAAGAACTAGTGTGTAACCGTCGTTTGGAATTAGTTTTGCATAGTGTTAATTGAAACATGGATATCTGACTCATGCGGAGTCTGTTTTGGCTCCACAAGTAGTCAAAACGTTTGTGACGACCAGATGCTTCAAAGGATTCTTTCATAGGGAATTTTGGAGAACATTTCTTAAGGAGTTCGTTCAAAAACTTGTATAGAACTTTATTAATGAGCACTTGACAAACGCATTTCGAGAACATACACAAAGTCCCAGCTATGGACCTAGTGCATCATCATAACCGAGGTCTCTTGCATTTCCCTACAAGTAATTGGATCTCCTATGGAGATGTTTAGTGAATTAGAATGGAAAAAATGAATGCAACTACACAAGAACTAGTCTGTAACTGTCGTTCGGAATCAGTTTTGTGTAGTGTTAACTGAAATATGAATATCTGACTCATACGGAGTCCGTTTTGGCTCCAGAAGTAGTCAAAACGTTTGTGACGACCAGATGCTTCAAAGGATTCTTTCATAGGGAACTTTTGGAGAACTTTTCTTAAGGAGTTCGTTCAGAAATTTGTATAGAAACATTCTTAATGAGCACTTGGCAAACGCATTTCGAGAACATAGACAAAGTCCCAGCTATGGACCTAGTGCATCATCATAACCGAGGTCTCTTGCATTTGCCTACAAGTAATTGGATCTCATATGGAGATTTTTAGTGAAGTAGAATGGAAAAAATCGAATGCAACTACACAAGAACTAGTCTGTAACTCTCATTCGGAATCAGTTTTGCACAGTGTTAACTGAAACATGGATATCTGACTCATACGGAGTCCGTTTTAGCTCCACAAGTAGTCAAAACGTTTGTGACGACCAGATGCTTCACAGGATTCTTTCATATGGAACTTTTGGAGAACTTTTCTTAAGGAGTTCGTACAGAAACTCGTATAGAACTTTCTTAATGAGCACTCGACAAACGTATTTCGAGAACATACACAAAGTCCCAGCTATGGACCTAGTGCATCATCATAACCGAGGTCTCTTGCATTTCCCTACAAGTAATTGGATCTCATATGGAGATTTTTAGTGAAGTAGAATGGAAAAAAAACAAATGCAACTACACCAGAACTAGTCTGTAACTGTCGTTCGGAATCAATTTTGCGCAGTGTTAACTGAAACATGGAGATCTGACTCATACGGAGTCCGTTTTGGCTCCACAAGTAGTCAAGAAGTTTGTGACGACCAGATGCTTCAAAGGATTGTTTCATAGGGAACTTTTGGAGAACTTTTCTTAAGGAGTTCGTTCAGAAACTTGTATAGAAACTTTCTTAATGAGCACTCGACAAACGCATTTCGAGAATATACACAAAGTCCCAGCTATAGACCTAGTGCATCATCATAACCGAGGTCTCTTGCATTTCCCTAAAAGTAATTGGATCTCATATGGAGATGTTTAGTGAAGTAGAATTGAAAAAATCGAATGCAACTATACAAGAACTAGTCTGTAACTATCGTTCGGAATCAGTTTTGCACAGTGTTAATTGAAACATGGATATCTGACTCATACGGAGTCCGTTTTGGCTCCACAAGTAGTCAAAACGTTTGTGAAGACCAGATGCTTCAAAGGATTCTTTCATAGGGAACTGTTGGAGAACTTTTCTTAAGGAGTTCGTTCAGAAACTTGCATCGAAACTTTCATAATGAGCACTCGACAAACGCATTTCGAGAACATACACAAAGTCCCAGCCATGGACCTAGTGCATCATCATAAACGAGGTCTCTTGCATTTCCCTACAAGTAATTGGATCTCATATGGAGATGTTTAGTGAAGTAGAATGGAAAAAATCGAATGCAACTACACAAGAACTAGTCTGTACCTGTCGTTCGGAATCAGTTTTGCATAGTGTTAATTGAAACATGGATATCTGACTCATACGGAGTCCGTTTTGGCTCCACAAGTAGTCAAAACGTTTGTGGCGACCAGATGCTTCAAAGGATTCTTTCATAGGTAACTTTCGGAGAACGTTTCTTAAGGACTTCGTTCAGAAACTTGTATAGAAACTTTCTTAATGAGCACTCGACAAACGCATTTCGAGAACATACACAAAGTCCCAGCTATGGACCTAGTGCATCATCATAACCGAGGTTCTTCCATTTCCCTACAAGTAATTGGATCTCATATGGAGATGTTTAGTGAAGTAGAATGAAAAAAAATCGAATGCAACTACACAAGAACTAGTCTGTAACTGTCGTTCAGAATCAGTTTTGCGCAGTGTTAACTGAAACATGGATATCTGACTCATACGGAGTCCGTTTTGGCTCCACAAGTAGTCAAACCGTTTGTGACGACCAGATGCTTCAATGAATTCTTTCATAGGGAACTTTTGGAGAACTTTTCTTATGGAGTTCATTCAGAAACTTGTATAGAAACTTTCTTAAGGAGCACTCAACAAACGCATTTCGAGAACATACACAAAGTCCCAGCTATGGACCTAGTGCATCATCATAACCGAGGTCTCCTGCATTTCCCTACAAGTAAATGGATCTCATATGGGATGTTTAGTGAAGTAGAATGGAAAAAATTGAATGCAACTACACAAGAACTAGTCTGTAACTGTCGTTCGGAATCAGTCTTGCGCAGTGTTAACTGAAACATGGATATCTGACTCATACGGAGTCCGTTTTGGCTCCACAAGTAGTCAAAACGGTTGTGACGACCAGATGCTTCTAAGGATTCTTCCATAGGGAACTTTTGGAGAACTTTTCTGAAGGAGTTCGTTCAGACACTTGTATAGAAACTTTTTTAATGAGCACTTGGCAAACGCATTTCGAGAACATACTCAAAGTCCCAGCTATGGACCTAGTGCATCATCATAACCGAGGTCTCTTGCATTTCCCTACAAGTAATTGGATCTCATATGGAGATGTTTAGTGAAGTAGAATGGAAAAAATCGAATGCAACTACACAAGTACTAGTCTGCAACTGTCGTACGGAATCAGTATTGCGCAGTGTTAACTGAAACATGGATATCTGACTCATACGGAGTCCGTTTTGGCTCCACAAGTAGTCAAAACATTTGTGATGACCAGATGCTTCAAAGGATTCCTTCATAGGGAACTTTTGGAGAACTTTTCTTAAGGAGTTCGTTTAGAAACTTGAATAGAAACATTCTTAATGAGCACTCGACAAACGCATTTCGAGAACATACACAAAGTCCCAGCTATGGACCTAGTGCATCATCATAACCGAGGTCTCTTGCATTTCCCTACAAGTAAGTGGATATCATAAGGAGATGTTTAGTGAAGTAGAATGGAGAAAATCGAATGCAACTACACAAGAACTAGTCTGTAACCGTCGTTCGGAATCAGTTTTGCACAGTGTTAATTGAAACATGGATATCTGACTCATACGGAGTCCGTTTTCGCTCCACAAGTAGTCAAAACGTTCGTGGCGACCAGATGCTTCAAATGATTCTTTCATAGGGAACATTTGGAGAACTTTACTTAATGAGTTCGTTCAGAAACTTGTATAGAAACTTTCTTAATTAGCACTTCACAAACGCATTTTGACAACATACACAAGTCCCAGCTATGGACCTAGTGCATCATCATAACCAAGGTATCTTGCATTTCCCTACAAGTAATTGGATCTCATATGGAGATTTTTAGTGAAGTAGAATGGAAAAAATCGAATGCAACTACACAAGAACTAGTCTGTAACTGTCGTTCGGAATCAGTTTTGCACAGTGTTAACTGAAACATGGATATCTGACTCATACGGAGTCCGTTTTGGCTCCACAAGTAGTCAAAACGTTTGTGACGACTAGATGCTTCAAAGGATTCTTTCATAGGGATCTTTTGGAGAACATTTCTTAAGGAGTTCGTTCAAAAACTTGTATAGAACTTTCTTAATGAGCACTCGACAAACGCATTTCGAGAACATACACAAAGTCCCAGCTATGGACCGAGTGCATCATCATAACCGAGGTCTCTTGCATTTCCCTACAAGTAATTGGATCTCCTATGGAGATGTTTAGTGAAGTAGAATGGAAAAAATCGAATGCAACTACACAAGAACTAGTCTGTAATTGTCGTTCGGAATCAGATTTGCGCAGTGTTAACTGAAACATGGATATCTGACTCATACGGAGTCCGTTTTGGCTCCACAAGTAGTCAAAACATTTGTGACGACTAGATGGTTCAAAGGATTCTTTCATAGGGAATTTTTGGAGAACTTTTCTGAAGGAGTTCGTTCAGAAACTTGTATAGAAACTTTCTTAATGAGCACTCGACAAACGCATTTCGAGAACATACACAAAGTCCCAGCTATGGACCTAGTGCATCATCATAACCGAGGTCTATTGCATTTCCCTACAAGTAATTGGATCTCATATGGAGATTTTTAGTGAAGTAGAATGGAAAAAATTGAATGCAACTACACAAGAACTAGTCTGTAACTGTCGTTCGGAATCAATTTTGCCCAGTGTTAACTGAAACATGGAGATCTGACTCATACGGAGTCCGTTTTGGCTCCACAAGTACTCAAGACGTTTGTGACGACCAGATGCTTCAAAGGATTCTTTCATAGGGAACTTTTGGAGAACTTTTCTTAAGGAGTTCGTTCAGAAACTTGTATAGAAACTTTCTTAATGAGCACTCGACAAACGTATTTCGAGAACATACACAAAGTCCCAGCTATGGACCTAGTGCACCATCATAACCGAGGTCTCTTGCATTTCCCTAAAGTAATTGGATCTCATATGGAGATGTTTAGTGAAGTAGAATTGAAAAAATAGAATGCAACTATACAAGAACTAGTCTGTAACTGTCGTTCGGAATTAGTTTTGCACAATGTTAATTGAAACATGGATATCTGACTCATACGGAGTCCATTTTGGCTCCACAAGTAGTCAAAACGTTTGTGAAGACTAGATGCTTCAAAGGATTCTTTCATAGGGAACTTTTGGAGAACTTTTCTTAAGGAGTTCGTTCAGAAACTTGGATAGAAACTTTCATAATGAGCACTCGACAAACACATTTCGAGAACATACACAAAGTCCCAGCCATGGACCTAGTGCATCATCATAAACGAGGTCTCTTGCATTTCCCTACAAGTAATTGGATCTCATATGGAGATGTTTAGTGAAGTAGAATGGAAAAAATTGAATGCAACTACACGAGAACTAGTCTGTACCTGTCGTTCGGAATCAGTTTTGCACATTGTTAATTGAAACATGGATATCTGACTCATACGGAGTCCGTTTTGGGTCCACAAGTTGTCAAAACGTTTGTGGCGACCAGATGCTTCAATGGATTCTTTCATAGGTAACTTTCGGAGAACTTTTCTTAAGGACTTCGTTCAGAAACTTGTATAGAAACTTTCTTAATGAGCACTCGACAAACGCATTTCGAGAACATACACAAAGTCCCAGCTATGGACCTAGTGCATCATGATAACCGAGGTCTCTTGCATTTCCCTACAAGTAATTGGATCTCATATGGAGATGTTTAGTGAAGTAGAATGGAAAAAATCGAATGCAACTACACAAGAACTAGTCTGTAACTGTCGTTTAGAATCAGTTTTGCGCAGTGTTAACTGAAACATGGATATCTGACTCATACGGAGTCCGTTTTGGCTCCACAAGTAGTCAAACCGTTTGTGACGACCAGATGCTTCAAAGAATTCTTTCATAGGGAACTTTTGGAGAAATTTTCTTAAGGAGTTCGTTTAGAAACTTGTATAGCAACGTTCTTAATGAGCACTCGACAAACGCATTTCGAGAACATACACAAAGTCCCAGCTATGGACCTAGTGCATCATCATAACCGAGGTCTCTTGCATTTCCCTACAAGTAATTGGATCTCCTATGGAGATGTTTAGTGAAGTAGAATGGAAAAAATCGAATGCAACTACACAAGAACTAGTCTGTAACTGTCGTTCGGAATCAGTTTTGTGTAGTGTTAACTGAAATATGAATATCTGACTCATACGGAGTCCGTTTTGGCTCCAGAAGTAGTCAAAACGCTTGTGACGACCAGATGCTTCAAAGGATTCTTTCATAGGGAACTTTTGGAGAACTTTTCTTAAGGAGTTCGTTCAGAAATTTGTATAGAAACATTCTTAATGAGCACTCGACAAACGCATTTCGAGAACATACACAAAGTCCCAGCTATGGACCTAGTGCATCATCATAACCGAGGTCTCTTGCATTTCCCTACATGTAATTGGATCTCATATGGAGATGTTTAGTGAAGTGTAATGGAAAAAATCGAATGCAACTACACAAGAACTAGTCTGTAACCGTCGTACGGAATCAGTTTTGCGCAGTGTTAACTGAAACATGGATATCTGACTCATACGGAGTCCGTTTTGGCTCCACAAGTAGTCAAAACGTTTGTGACGACCAGATGCTTCTAAGGATTCTTCCATAGGGAACTTTTGGAGAACTTTTCTTAAGGAGTTCGTTCAAAAACTTGTATAGAAACTTTCTTAATGAGCACTTGGCAAATGCATTTCGAGAACATACTCAAAGTCCCAGCTATGGACCTAGTGCATCATCATAACCGTGGTCTCTTGCATTTCCCTACAAGTAATTGGATCTCATATGGAGATGTTTAGTGAAGTAGAATGGAAAAAATCGAATGCAACTACACAAGAACTAGTCTGCAACTGTCGTACGGAATCTCTTTTGCGCAGTGTTAACTGAAACATGGATATCTGACTCATACGGAGTCCGTTTTTGCCCCACAAGTAGTCAAAACATTTGTGACGACCAGATGCTTCAAAGGATTCTTTCATAGGGAACTTTTGGAGAACTTTTATTAAGGAATTCGTTCAAAAACTTGTATGGAAACATTCTTAATGAGCACTCGACAAACGCATTTCGAGAACATACACAAAGTCCCAGCTATGGACCTAGTGCATCATCATAACCGAGGTCTCTTGCATTTCCCTACAAGTAATTGGATATGATATGGAGATGTTTAGTGAAGTAGAATGGAAAAAATCGAATGCAACTACACAAGAACTAGTGTGTAACCGTCGTTCGGAATCAGTTTTGCACAGTGTTAATTGAAACATGGATATCTGACTCATACGGAGTCCGTTTTCGCTCCACAAGTAGTCAAAACGTTCGTGGCGACCAGATGCTTCAAATGATTCTTTCATAGGGAACTTTTGGAGAACTTTTCTTAATGAGTTCGTTCAGAAACTTGTATAGAAACTTTCTTAATGAGCACTTCACAAACGCATTTTGAGAACATACACAAAGTCCCATCTATGGACCTAGTGCATCATCATAACCAAGGTATCTTGCATTTCCCTACAAGTAATTGGATCTCATATGGAGATTTTTAGTGAAGTAGAATGGAAAAAAATCGAATGTAACTACACAAGAACTAGTCTGTAACTGTCGTTCGGAATTAGTTTTGCACAGTGTTAACTGAAACATGGATATCTGACTCATACGGAGTCCGTTTTGGATCCACAAGTAGTCAAAACGTTTGTGACGACCAGATGCTTCAAAGGATTCTTTCATAGGGAAATTTTGGAGAACATTTCTTAAGGAGTTCGTTCAGAAACTTGTATAGAACTTTCTTAATGAGCACTCGACAAACGCATTTCGAGAACATACACAAAGTCCCAGCTATGGACGTAGTGCATCATCATAACCGAGGTCTCTTGCATTTCCCTACAAGTAATTGGATCTCCTATGGATATGTTTAGTGAAGTAGAATGGAAAAAATCGAATGCAACTACACAAGAACTAGTCTGTAACTGTCGTTCGGAATCAGTTTTGTGTAGTGTTAACTGAAATATGAATATCTGACTCATACGGAGTCCGTTTTGGCTCCGCAAGTAGTCAAAACGTTTGTGGCGACCAGATGCTTCAAAGGATTCTTTCATAGGGAAATTTTGGAGAACTTTTCTTAAGGAGTTCGTTCAGAAACTTGTATAGAAACTTTCTTAATGAGCACTTGGCAAACGCATTTTGAGAACATACTCAAAGTCCCAGCTATGGACCTAGTGCATCATCATAACCGAGGTCTCTTGCATTTCCCTACAATTTATTGGATCTCATATGGAGATGTTTAGTGAAGTAGAATGGAAAAAAATCGAATGCAACTACACAAGAACTAGTCTGTAACTGTCGTACGGAATCAGTTTTGCGCAGTGTTAACTAAAACATGGATATCTGACTCATACGGAGTCCGTTTTGGCTCCACAAGTAGTCAAAACGTTTGTGACGACCAGATGCTTCTAAGGATTCTTTCATAGGGAACTTTTGGAGAACTTTTCTTAAGGAGTTCATTCAGAAACTTGTATAGAAACTTTCTTAATGAGCACTTGGCAAACGCATTTCGAGAACATACTCAAAGTCCCAGCTATGGACCTAGTGCATCATCATAACCGAGGTCTCTTGCATTTCCCTACAAGTAATTGGATCTCATATGGAGATGTTTAGTGAAGTAGAATGGGAAAAATTGAATGCAACTACACAAGAACTAGTCTGCAACTGTCGTACGGAATCAGTTTTGCGCAGTGTTAACTGAAACATGGATATCTGACTCATACGGAGTCCGTTTTGGCCCCACAAGTAGTCAAAACATTTGTGACGACCAGATGCTTCAAAGTATTCTTTCATAATGAACTTTTGGAGAACTTTTCTTAAGGAGTTCGTTCAGAAACTTGTATAGAAACATTCTTAATGAGCACTCGACAAACGCATTTCGAGAACATACACAAAGTCCCAGCTATGGACCTAGTGCATCATCATAACCGAGGTCTCTTGCATTTACCTACATGTAATTGGATATGATATGGAGATGTTTAGTGAAGTAGAATGGAAAAAATCGAATGCAACTACACAAGAACTAGTGTGTAACCGTCGTTTGGAATTAGTTTTGCATAGTGTTAATTGAAACATGGATATCTGACTCATACGGAGTCCGTTTTCGCTCCACAAGTAGTCAAAACGTTCGTGGCGACCAGATGCTTCGAATGATTCTTTCATAGGGAACTTTTGGAGAACTTTTCTTAAGGAGTTCGTTCAGAAACTTGTATAGAAACTTTCTTAATGAGCACTCGTGTAACATCCCAAAATTCTAAATTTTGGAATGTTATAATAAACAGATAGTTTGGATTGACTGAGTGAAAGTGAGTGGAATTCGAAACTTTTTGAAAGTTAAATGAGAGGGAATAAAAGGACTTTCCCAAACTTTCTTTTTGCTTTTATGATCTCCATGAATTCTGAAACTTTATGCAACTCAATGATTTTCACGAGAGAAGATAAAATGACTTCTTCAAAACATATGAAATATGAGTTGGGAGTTTCAAAGGATTAAATTCAAAGTCCCATTGAAATTATTTTCAATATTGGAGTTATTTGAGTTTTATTCAAATTATTTTTCTCCAAAATAAAAATATACAGAAAATAGGGTAACATGATTCCCTACATCAGAAAATTGGAGAGAAATAAATTTGAAATCATTTTGGTATTTTTAAAATGATTTTTATTGGATTATATTAAGGCACTAGCACTCTTTGCTTTATGTAAATTTGTGAGGATTTTATTTGACTTCACAAAAATGTTCATCTTGTAGGAAATATTTTTCTGAAAATTTTGATATAAAATATTCCTAGGTTCAATTTCATTTTATTTTATTTTTTATTTTATTTTGTTGTGTTTAAAAAAAACTCTTCCTCGGACCGACCAGGCCGGCCCAGTTCGCCAGGCCACGGCCCAGCCGGCCCATGCCGCCCGTCCCCGAGCCCCGAGCGGGATTCCTCCCGCCGTACGCCGCCGCGCTGCCTCGGCGTCCGTGCTCCAGCCGGACACCGCCGCCGCCTTGCCGTGCCACCTCCTCCACGCCACCTCCTCCCCTCTCCTATAAAACCCGAGGCCCCGGGCCCCGTTCCTCCTCCTCCGCCGCAACCGCCGCCCTCGCCGGAGCCCCCGCCCCGACGAGATCTGCCGCCGCCGCCGCGCTCCGTTCTGACTCCCCGAGCGCCGCCGACCCCACCAACCTCACCGCCGCGCCACGCCGCCCCTTCCCCGCTACTCCGCAGTCACCGCCGACGCCCGGAGCCGTCGCCCCGTTCATCGCCGAGCCGCCGCCGTCGTCTTCTCCGGCGACGTCGACGCCCACCGCCGCGGTAAGCCACCGGCCGCCCTCGTCCGTTCGATCTAGGATGGACGGCTAGGATTAGATCTCGTCGTTTTATTTATTTATTTCCGAATCGGTACACGTTAAATAGAGAACGCTCGCTCTTTACCTCTTCGCAGCGAACACATTCGTTAGTTAGCGTTCGGTAACGAACGTTCACTTTTTAGCTTTTTCTGTTATTTTCGGCCAGGGACCCATCTGTGAATAATTTATTTACAGATTAGCCCCTCATCTTCAAACGGTCACAACTTTTTGCTCGTTTGTCCAAATCCAACGAAACCAACGCCCACTTCTTCGTTATGATCCCCTCTATCAAGTAAAACAACTTAAACATGTTTTTGGAAGTTTTAAAATTTGAATTCAAACAGATTTGTATTCAAACTTCGTTTGATCGTAACTTGAGTTCAGTAGCTCCGTTTGAGTTGATTCTTTTTGCTAATCGAAGCTCTTGACCTAAACTTTCTGATAAGGCCAAATTTACATAATTTTGGTACTGTTAGAAATTGTTTTATGTCGCAAGAGTTATTTGCTTGGTTTTGAAGTTTTCTGAATTGTTTTCCTCGTTCTTTCTGATCTTTTGAGTGATTGCTTATGTGTGGTTACTATTGCTTGCTCTCGATAGATTGACCGGAGTGTGACGAGTGGATCTATCCAGAGTATTGAGTGGGAATCATCTTCCTCAACAGTGCAGGCAAGTAACACTTTGATCATACTTTTCCATACCCAGTTTTTATTGCATTAGATCAATCCTCAAACATTGCATGGTTAGGATCTAATTAAATTGTGGGTATTGGGAAGTAGTTGAGGTAGTACCTATTACCTGTTTTATTTATCAAACCCTTGGGAGTTACTTCTACGTTTGCTATTATATTGCCATGCTATGCTCGTAGACGTGGATTGGGTTTGAGAGATATTCATGACAGATGTGAGATTGTTAATAATGGTTTACTTAAGGTGGCAACTAAAACTCACATCTGGGTGGATTGAGGCACCTGGGGAACCCAGTGCTGCCTGTATTTTTTGGATAACCCTGGGTATCCGTGTGATCATCCTATGGACCGCCACCCAGGCTCAAAGGGATCATAAGATTATTCATGCTAGAAACTTCCGTGTGCAGCCACAAGCTATTATGGGCTCTAGCATAGTTGAGTATGTTGCATGACCTCTTCCAGTGGTAGGCTAGCAGATGTAGGGGGTGTAGGTGGTACTTTCTACCCAGGGTTAGAGTTAATGCTTCTGAAAGACTGTGTTTCGTTCATCCGTTTCTCAAACATCATGCAGTGCGAGAATCAAGCGGAGGCGATCGAGTCTTGTGGGGAAAAGTGCACAAACCTCTGCAGAGTGTACAAACTAATCATGATTAGCCGTGTCCCCGGTTATGGACATCTTGAGTATCTAGTTCTTGGATTATCCCGTTCATCTCATCATGTTACTTTAATTAATCTTGTTGGGTTAATGATGATACTTAATTGGGATTGAGATGCTGTCAACCATCTCAATGTTTCACAACCACCATGATAGTTAAATAAAATTTATTCCTTTGCAGTAGGAAAAATTGGCTTTTCGCAAAAACATTATAACCGTAGAGCTTTTCCACCAGCCATATATGCATGTAGTGATAGCCCTTGTTCAGCATTTCTCTATGGTGTTATTTTGCCAGCATATTCCATGTGCTGACCCGTTTTCGGGCTGCAACGTTTCATGTTGCAGGATTCTTACGACGAGTAAGTGATACGTTAGGGTTACGATTTCTACACTCAACTTTGCCGTTGGTGCTGATGGGAATCCACAACCTTGTTACTTCCGCTATTTGGATTGAGGTAATAGTATTTACGTTACTTTATACATGTGATTTACCTCTGTTATAAATCCTCGAGTACTGTGTGTGTCAGCATACCGATCCAGGGATGACACTTAAGCACAGAGAGTTGATCCATTCGGGTCGGGTCGCTACAACTCGACAAACGCATTTTGAGAACATACAAAAAGTCCTAGCTATGGACCTAGTGCATCATCATAACCAAGGTCTCTTGCATTTCCCTACAAGTAATTGGATCTCATATGGAGATTTTTAGTGAAGTAGAATGGAAAAAATCGAATGCAACTACACAAGAACTAGTCTGTAACTGTCGTTCGGAATTAGTTTTGCACAGTGTTAACTGAAACATGGATATCTGACTCATACGGAGTCCGTTTTTGCTCCACAAGTAGTCAAAATGTTTGTGATGACCAGATGCTTCAAAGGATTCTTTCATAGGGAACATTTGGAGAACTTTTCTTAAGGAGTTCGTTCAGAAACTTGTATAGAACTTTCTTAATGAGCACTCGACAAACGCATTTCGAGAACATACACAAAGTCCCAGCTATGGACCTAGTGCATCATCATAACCAAGGTCTCTTGTATTTCCCTACAAGTAATTGGATCTCCTATGGAGATGTTTAGTGAAGTAGAATGGAAAAAATCGAATGCACCTACACACGAACTAGTTTGTAACTGTCGTTCGGAATCAGTTTTGCGTAGTGTTAACTGAAATATGAATATCTGACTCATACGGAGTCCGTTTTGGCTCCACAAGTAGTCAAAACGTTTGTGACGACCAGATGCTTCAAAGGATTCTTTCATAGGGAACTTTTGGAGAACTTTTCTTAAGGAGTTCGTTCAGAAACTTGTATAGAAACTTTCTTAATGAGCACTCGACAAACGCATTTCGAGAACATACACAAAGTCCCAGCTATGGACCTAGTGCATCATCATAACCGAGGTCTCTTGCATTTCCCTACAAGTAATTGGATCTCATATGGAGATGTTTAGTGAAGTAGAATGGAAAAAATCGAATGCAACTACACAAGAACTAGTGTGTAACTGTCGTTCGGAATCAGTTTTGCGCAGTGTTAACTGAAACATGGATATCTGACTCATACGG